>NC_142931.1:136413072-136478072 GCF_046866305.1 Octopus bimaculoides | reverse complement strand
CAGAAACGTTAGCACGCCGGGCGAAATGCTTAGCAATGTTTCGTCTGCCGTTACGCTCTGAGTTCAAATCCCACCGCGGTCGACTTTGCCTTTTATCCTTTCGAGGTCGATAAATTAAGTACCAGTTACGCCCTGGAGTCGATGCAATTAACTTAACCTGTCTGTCTGTTCTTGTTTGTCACCTCTCTGTTTAGCTAATTGTGGGCAATAAAGATTTAAGACAGATAGATATGCATACACACCCATGGGCATAAACACGTATATAGATATTTAATGGACGTTTTTGAATGCACATATGTGAGTCTCTTGTGTACTTGCAGGTCAATGTGATACTATTAATACGTTTCATATAGTTGAGCCTAATAAATTCGCAGCGTGCGTCTATCAGTTTGTGAAAACGAATAAAGTAAAATGACGCCCTCTCTCACTCTGTCCCTCCATTTTCTCCCTCTCCCGCTCTTTTCTTCCTGTATGTATGCATATATATTCATACATATATATGTGTGTGTGTGCGTGTGTGTATGTGTGTGTATACATATACATATATATATATATGAGTATATCTGCATATATATATATTTATATAAAAGTATGTATATATATATAAATATATATATATGTGTATGAGAGTGAGGGAGTATGAGTGTGTGTGTGTGTGTGTGTGTGTGTGTGTTTGTGTGTGTGTGTGTGTACAAGCGCGATGGTGTATGTATGGATTTACATATGTATAAATTATACGCATGTTTGTCTGAAAATGTTCATGAGAGAAAAGTTAAGCGATCAGACTGTGAGTACTTTGTACTCTTTTGTTTCATTTATTTTTTTTAGCATGTATGCTTGTGTGTTGGTTTGCATGAGACGTGGGTGTGAAGTGTCCGTTTAAATATGTTAATAGATAATTGAGCGGAAATAAATCAGTGAATTCATGAATTTATCTTGCTTCTTGCAAAGTAGATGCACGCACACTTCACTACAGACATACCACCTCCGCAGCAACTATTCATAAATAACAGCTCATATAAACATCAAAATACACATATGCATGCTTAATTTCCTACGCAGAACAGAATTTTAAAATGGAGAACATTTAAAGATGCTTGTTCTAATTTACGCTTTCGTTTTCAGACTGTTAGTCTAAGAATATGTCTGCTATGACATTTCAATGACATCAGGTTTCCTTGACAAGATCAACTCTCAGGAACACTTCTACTTTACCACACGCACATATTTCTTTAAATTATTGAAATTACGTAGAATATTTGACAATTCACTAATTATATTTCTTCTAATATCTGCTGCTGTGCAACTTACCCCAGTCTACTTTCCTAACAATGAACAAATCGCTTATCAAACTTAAGCTGCTTCTGCCCATTGTTATTGCCACAACCCTCTCTAAAACAGAGCGCTGTAATAAGGGAGAGGGAAAGAATTAGAGAGAAAGGCAAGAGCGAGAGAGAGAGAGAGTGGGTGGGGGAGAGAAAGATAGATAGTGTGACGGCGGCAAGATTCCTGTGCTAAATAGAAATGAAAATGTTTATAATTTAGATTGTATGGAATGCATTATTGTAACATTTTGCTCCTTTCATTAAGCGAATGGTAGGATTCAAGAAAATAAAAATTTTAATGAAATTGCAAGATTTTCAGTTTTATATTTTCAGCCAAAACAATATTCTGAAATTATTTGCTATAATTCATGACAACTATGAGTTACTTTAGTTTAATGAAAACAGTTCCGTTTTCGGAAAAAAATATTATGTTATGAATTTTATGCCTGAAAACATTAACATTCGTAAATATGCTTTGACAAAAGTGACCCTGTTAAATATCATGAAGCAAAACTGTAAAAATAATTGCTTGAAAGTGCTCAATTTTATTGACTATATACGACAAATAGTTTAACAGCTATTTGCCATACATAGCTTTCGTCGAAAACTGCTAAGCGATTTTCATACTAGCTTTGTGTTTATTAATCCGTTCAGCAAAAACCTATGCATATTTTAATCAGAAGCTTTCATTTACTGACTAGAATTGGTGGATTAGAAGTGTAGTCTGAATAATTACAACCCACGCAGTTACAGTGGTATGAAAGATCTTCACTTGTATAAACAAACTCCAGACTTCAATAGCAGAAGCAAATAGTTCAGTTATGTCAGACAGAAACAAATTCATTATTTACGAAACTATACAATCTGTGATAACTACTGTTAATTTTTGCAATGATTGAAGCAGCTCTTTAGTAAATTTTCGCAAACTATACGTAATCTTCTTCCCTCGTTTATTGCGCAATATAATCTTAATTAAAAATGGTAAATTGTTTTCATTATCATTTACACAAAAGCTTTTTTTTTTCATTAAAATCATCTGAATTCTAAAAAATTGAAATTTTAACAATATAAAGTTATTACAAATAAAATAATACAAATAAGAGAACAAAAACAAAATCAAAAAATGCGTGGTAGTGAAATATTCTTTTAATTTAATAATCTTTTTAAGCAAATTTCAAAAGCTGTGTATCGAAATCAAATATATAATTTCAATAAACATTTTAATTAGAAATTTACTTCATTAGGATAAGAAAATATATCTTAATTAGATTTAAATCACAAGTTTAAGAGAGATTTGAAATATTAAATTCCACAAGCCATCAGGAGACCTGCTAGAAATACCAGCAGAATATTCTCAAACCACGCTGTCTTAAAAATCGATACGTCAACACATTCATCATCATCTACACTTCCGCCTGTTGCCAAACTATAAATCTAAACCTGGCATTCTATTCTCTGTCCGCTCCTCAAGCATTCAAAGTTGTTGTCTTCTTTTCTCAAACCTCGTTCCCGCACATCACCTCTTACTCATAGGTAAATTTAAAATCCTATTACTCACTAACACAAATTTCCCAACTCTTATCTATAAACCTCTTCAGTTATTCAGGATAAAACTCTATACACACATTTAATTTAAATGGTAGCATTTGCGCTTGCGCATTCACTACGTGCTCTGCCCACCTCTGCCACCTGTGTCTTAACAATGACAACCTCCATTTATCTGGCTCAATGTCTCCCTATCTCATTCTCCCAAATACGTCTCCCTTCTTTATCACCCTCCAAACTTCTTGATACAAGTGACATTTTGATCATATCTCCTCTTGTAATGAGTACATACAACTCACCTTTCTGCACTGCGAAATCATAGTTCTCAGTGAACACATACCGAGGCTTCCAGTGTAGGTCCCTATTTTGTAGCCAGTTCATCAATGACCCACACAAGCACGACTTTTTTCCGTCTTCTAAGTACAAATCCCCAATCTTTCTTTACTGTTTTCACAGCTATACTGCTTTCGGAATTTACTTTTCGCGCCGTAACACATTCGGCACTTCCAAGGTTTTTTCATATATATATATATATATATATATATATATATATATATATATATATATATATATACATATATATATATACATATATATATATATATATATATATATATATATATATATATATATATATATATATATATATATATATATATATATATATATATATATATATATATATATATATATATATATATATATATATATATATATATACATATATATATATACACACACACACATATATATATATATATATGTATGTATGTATGTATGTATATACATATATACATACTTCCCAGCACCTACACCATCATCGACACAGATACACATGCAAACACTCACATGTGAAGGTCACCAGCCCCCTTCCACACGCACATACACGCTCTCACATGCACACACACATGCACCTTCGTTTTGGGATCACCACAACTTTGTTATCTCCCATTCTTCCTAGCTCTCCTGTGTGACCCCTCTGTCCGGCATTCGTCATGATAGATCGCTAGCCACTAAACCTTTTTTCTATTTTCTTTCCTTGTTTATTTCTGTGTTCGTTTCTGTCGAAGAGCGTAGGCTCGAAACGTAAAAGACTTTCTCCCTTCCCGAGCGTTAAACTGTTTGTTGTTTACACACCCGTCTTTGATTTTTGTTTTTTGTTTTTCTAGGAAATTCTCAATATATATATATATATATGTATATAAGGGTGGCTTATTCGCAATTTTGCAACCGAAAATCGGAAATATATACGTCACTAAAGTAGCTAAAGGCATTAGTCAGGACCAGTATTATTGGAAATAAGAGTCGAAGCAGCTCATAGTCACGAGAAAGCACTTATCTTAATGACTGATAGGGAGGCAACCTCTCTACATCATTCAAGCATGTGCTTGAATTCGCATTTTATTAATGCTCATCAGTGGCTCTCTTTGTCTCTGGTTTCAAAATAGTTCATCACCTACTAGATTACTATTTTCATTTTCGCAACAAAGTCTTAAAAGATATTTATGCCCCTACAAAATTCTATTTGTCACACCCTTATACCCACGCTAAAACTGCTATTCCCAAAAATGAATTGAATAATTTTAATGAAATATACGGGTCATGAGATTAATTTGTTCACTGTCGCATTAGCTGACTCACAGCCCACAGAACTAAATTAAATAGTTTTCGTAATTATAAACGATAAGCGTTGTCCAAATATAAAGCTCCCTCCATGTGTATTAGTCCTCAAGAAATATTTACTCAAGATGAAGCAGTAGACCATTGACTGATGACAAATTTATAGACTAGGGTCATAGGTTATTGCAGGAAATTAAAACAAAAAACATTGCATATTGATTTAAGAGACATTCTGATCTTGTTTAATAAATAATACCAGCAACAATCTAGTGCAGCACAATAATATGGTGGTAGGAATTCTTAAGGAACTAACATCTGTGCTTCACCTTCTCGAAATTCCCTTAACGAAATACTTTCAAAACCAAATACGTTTGGAGCAGGAATAGTGAAATTTATTCACGTATTGTAAACCCATGCTGATATATATATATATATATATATATATATATATATATATATATATATATATATATATATATATATATATATATATATATATATATATATATATATATATATATATATATATATATATATATATATATATATATGTGGTGGGGGTGTAAGATATATATATATATATATATATATATATATATATATATTAATATTTCTAAGTCTCTCTAAAGAAGACTACGGCAGCGGTACTGGATATTATATTAATAGTTATCGCCAAGCTAACATGGCAGTCCAAAACATATTACGAATGCTACCGTTGATTAGCTCCAAGAAGCCATCACCTCTAGGTAGCTATGTGACACACGAACCTGTGTCCATTATAAACTTCGAACAGGGAAGGTCAGCCGCTTTCCCTCGCTGGTCTGGCATTTACAGACTAGTTTCAGGTTGTTGCTCCTTATCAATGTAGAGCAGCCGAACCCAGCAGGCGTCGCTACTGACTGTCCGTACGAAGGATTATTTACCTAACTTTAGTGGAATACATCCACTGGATTTCAAAAATAGAAATATTAATATTTCCAAGTCTTAGAAATATATATATATAGGAGTAAATGTAATGACAAGCAACTCAGCCGAGTCGATTTACACGGTATATTAAATATATTTAATACAAGGGAGAGGTTCATATTTGGGAAGTTGACAGGATGCAGTTTAAAAATGGGAGGATTTTGTGGAGTATTAAGTGTGTTAGGATGTGGATAGGGGGTATATAAAAATAAGATTGGTTCAAAAAAAAGAATAAAATTTTTTTTTAAATATTAAAGTAATGGCAATGATAGAGATATGTCAGTGCTGCATCGGGGTGAGAGGTCAAACGTTAAATGTTCCAGTAAAGTAGACGTGAAAGGCCAGTCTAGGTAAGGTCACAAATGACAATAATTTACTGCAGACATTTAAAATTGTAAACATAGGCGCTGGAGTGGTTGTGTGGTAAGCAGCTTGCTTCTCAAACACATGGTTCTGGAATCAGTCACCCTGCGTGGCACCGTGGGCAGGTGTCGTTTACTATAGCCTCGGGCCGACCAAATCTTTGTGAGTGGATTTGGCGGGTTGACTGAAAGAAGCCCATCGTATATATATATATATATATATATGTGTGTGTGTGTGTGTGTGTGTGTGTGTGTGTGTGTGTGTGTGTGTGTGTGTGTGTGTATATAGTCTGCTGTCCTGCTGATGGGAATATGTCTTTGAAAATCGAAGAAAACGAAGATAACTATGGACAACTGCTTCAAAACCTCCAGAATCTATATCCAGATTACAAATTTACATTTATACCAAAAATAATTGGTGCACTTGGTTTTGTAAGTAAATGCTTAACTCCCAGTTTCGATAAGCTTGGATTTTAGAAAACGTTATCAGCCAACTGACTTGTAGATTGTAAATACAATCTGTAAGCGGAACAGAAAGATATGCAAGACTATTCTCATGTTTAAAAAGCGATGTGGTCTTCGTTATCTATAATCCAATGACAGAGCTTTGTATCTTTGTTAAAAATAAGCTCCTTCTTCAGAGGAAGAATTAAAAAACAAAAGAGACATACATACATGCATACATACATATCCACACACACACACACACACACAGACACACACACACACACACACACATATATATATATATATATATATATATATATATATATATATATATATATACAAATACATTCGTACACATTTGGCCTCATTTGCGAGCTGTATCAATAATAATAAATCTGCAAACATCTAAAACGTTATTTGTTTTCGTTGTTGCCAAATAAATTATCCTGCTTAAGAACAGCTTTTCACATCATTAACAAACGTGGTAGACAGCGTCTAATAGCAAAAGATATAATGATTCTAATGTCTGAGATTATTATATAACTTTTTGCGGTTTTAGTTAGACGTAAGTTCATACGAAGGCAAGACCCGGAGCAAAATTCTGATGTTATTAAAATGATTAATGCGATTTAATAGTTTACTCTCTTAGCTTCTATCGAAACAGTGAGAAAAATGAAGCTACTGTGCCGAGACGTGTATTCAGCATTTCTATGTCTCTGCCTGAGTAGACACCTATAGAAAGATAGATAGATAGATAGATAGATAGATAGATAGATAGATAGACAGATAGATAGATAGATAGATAGATAGAAAGATAGATGGATGGATAGATAGATAGATAGATAGATAGATAGATAGATAGATAGATAGATAGATAGATAGATACATAGATAGATAGATAGAAGTCGATGTGTATGTGTGTATGCATTAGTGCGGCGTGCGGCGTGGTTGCGCGCGGATAATTATATATATATATATATATATATATATATGTGTGTGTGTGTGTGTGTGTGTGTGTGTGTGTGTGTATATATATACACATACATACACAGACATATATATAGGTATGTATACATATTTATATACATATGTATACATGTATATATCTATAAATATAGACATATATATATACATACATATATGGCCAAATGTCTATATGTATATGTGAATATATATGCACAAACACACACATATATATATATATATATACACATTTAAACATACATGTATTTACAAATATATACATATATATGCATATTCATACGTACATATATGTATATATACATATATATAAATATATATGTGTGTGTAGACATATATGTGCATGTATATGTGTGTATGCGTGTGTATGTATGTTGATATATATACCTATATGTATACACATACGTGTGTATACACACACACACAAACATACACAGACGCACGCACAAATTGAGATAATGATTTACAATAGAGCAGCTGGTAGCTAATGACAGAACGTCTCTGTCGGTTTAGATTAAATTATTATTGTTTTGTGGTATATTCAGCTGTGTTTAGATTCCTCTTTTCGTTCGGTTTGAAAATCGTCCCTGATCCAATGAGTTGCATCCCGAATTCTTGTTTCAGTAATTTTAGGGTTCTCGCGATGTTTAGAATGTAACTCGATCACGTGTTACAACTTCTTATGTCCTTTCGTTATTTATTCAGATTTTTATAGTATTACATTGAATTAATTCTGATCTTTGTAGTTATCGTCACTGTCTACAATTTTGTTCAAATTGTTTTCTGATTTGGTATATGGATTAAGTATATCAATTATATGAATGAAATCCATTTTTCTAATAAATTCATAATTAAAATGTTATTAGCCTTTAATATTTGCAAACTTTGGGTATTTTAGCCAATCAGGAGCGAGTATTTTACACATCACCGTGAAGTTCAGTTAGCATATTAAGAAAAGAAGTACCACGTGCTCCATTGCAGATGGCGAAGAACTCTGTCTGTACAGTAACCAATGATGCTGCACATGCGCACAAGGAAGTGTAACCACCAAATTGAGTGTAATCAAAAAATTGAGAGCACCGTCGAAACAAACGCCGGTGTGGGATACACCTAGAGTGTATTGCAAATTTTCGTTCTTCAGACTTTTAACTAATATAAACGGTCAAATTTACACAAGCGGTCAGATTTACATCCTTTTCCTGTAGTGTCACTTAAGTTCTATTAGAGATGTTACAAAACTGATGAGATGGTTTAGTTCACAAGAAAATAATTCAGGCATAATCTGAGGTTTCCAAAATAATTTTGTGCCAGGGAAAATGAAATACATTTCATAAGCCCATTGTCCTTTGAGTTCGTTCAAAGAGATTTCCAGTTGGGTTTGAGCAAGGTTTCACCTCTATCTAAGTATATTGCTGAAGCTGCTTTCCAGATACAACATCTAACAAAGCAGCTACTATTGTGTTTTATGAGTAGACAAATGTTTCCCAACGTTAAAATGCATCTCATATACAGATATGACCATTTAATGGTCATTCATACTAGACGGTTTTGGACATCAAAGTCTTTATATACATACATATACATATGTGTATATATAAATATATGTATATATGTAAAGTTTATAGTGTTTCAGTTTCTAATTAAATTGATTTACCGTCCAAACACGATACAATTGCCTGTAATTAAATATATTGAAAGACGCTTCCATCTAGTAGTTAAACCACAAACTAGTAACTGTTCATGTGAAGGTATTTATTAATATTTCAATATACTGAAATCAATGTTTCCAAAGAATTAGATGTTTTTAGATGATTTTGAACAAATATTAAGCTTTCCTTCCTACAAAGACAATCAATATATCTATATAAGTGTGTGTGTGTGTGTGTGTGTGTGTGAGAGAGAGAGAGAGGGAGAGAGAATATGTGTGCGAGATGGTGTGAGTATGAATATGTTCAGGTGTGAGTAGTACGTGTGTGTATGAAATACGTTTGTGTGAATCTTTGCGGTAACTAATATTTTGAATAACCACAAAAACATTTCATACAACCAGATAGATACCGAAACAATAGCAGACTACAACATGTATAATCATATACCAAGCTCTCTTCTCCTTTAAATAAATATATACACATCAAAAGCGTACAGATTCGCTCAGTCACACATGTGTTTCCATGTGTGTAAGTAGGTAGGTACGTACGTATGTATACATGATTATGTATTTACGTATATATATACATATGTATATATATATATCTACATATATATATATATGTGTGTGTATGCGTCTGTGTGTGTGTGTGCGTCTGTGTGTGTGTGCGGCTGTGTGTGTGTGCGTCTGTGTGTGTGTATAATAGGCGCAGGAGTGGCTGTGTAGTAACTTGCTTGCCAATCACATGGCTCGGGGTTCAATCCCATTGCGTCGCAGCTTGGGTAAGTGTCTACTAGTATAGCCTCGGGCACACCAAAGCCTTGTGAGTGGATTTGGAAGACGGAAACTAAAAGAAGCCTGTCGTGTATATGTGTGTGTGTGTGTGTGTGTGTGTGTGTGCGTGCGTGCGTGCGTGCGTGCGTGTGTATGTGTGTGTGCGTGTGTGTGTGTGTGGGTGTGTGTATGTGTGTGTGTGTGTGTAAGTCTGTGTGTTTGTGTTTATCCTCCCACCAACATCGCTTGACAACCGAATAGCGATTCGACAGAAGAGACCGATTGAATAAGTTTAATATTAGTTACCGCCAAAATTCACACAAACATCTCTCATACACACACGTAGCACTCGCACCTGAACAGAGGCTTTCAAAGAATAAGTCCACAACTTCTCAGCTAATTTACTCTCCAAACTTGATTAGGTGTAATGATCGCGTAGTTCCTTTTATGTGGATCCTCGTATGGCTTATATTTGGTGTAGGACTTGTTGGGGACGGAAGTGCAGGCGAAGTGCAGGCGAAGCACGGCAGCGCTGCGGAGAGCGCAGTCGGCCGACCGGTGACAACGTGCACGCGGTCGCGGCCATGTCGGCGGGAGAGCCGCTAGGCTGGCTGGCAGCGGCAGCATCGGACGCCGGGACGTGGGCGGGTGGGTGTACAGGACGACACCGCGCTTGTCGCCGGGCATCGGCGGTTGCGTCGGAGCGTAGGCGATGGACCGGAATATATGGCAAATGAAAGAGGGAATATGGAATACACGGGAATTTTGATTACTAATCACATCGAGAATCGTTCCCTCACGGGTGGGACACTTAGCATTTGGTTCAGGAGCATCGGGCGGTGCAGATGTGTCTCATAAGATGATATATATATAGAACTGGTTAAAGTAATAGTTGTGCAATATATCTCCTCATTTCGTAGAAATAAAAGCAGCAAAACTAAGGAAATATATTTATTTATATAGAAGCTCAAAAATAAAATCACAGATGCAAAACAGAAATGAACGCGCAATACAACGAGAAGAGTATTAAAAATAGCCATTAACAGATATGTATGCAGAAATGCTCTCGCGCAAATTGCATGGCGCGTGCACACTCACTCATGCAAGCACCCACGAAAATGTAAGCTTTCGCACATATGTGGTTTGGTGCACTCATGATCACAAAATGTGTTAAATAATGCTTCAAGCGAACTACAATACTCTCCTATAGCTACTTAGTGGTTATAAGAATGGGGAGGTTAAAGCTAAACTTAATTCCGCCATACTTGAAAGTAAATTATGTTAAAAGTTATTCAAGATCATTATCACTGCATTATGCGAAAGAACATTGATATGCGTGTAGGCATCTTGAGAGTCTTTCAGAAATTCTACTAATGATCTTCTCATTAGTCCACAGACGAGACAGGCATTCCTCGGAGCAGAGTTGTCATCTCCTGGAAATCATATTTTATGGTTTTGCTTGCCTTAATATGGACCAAGTTATGTTGTACTTAATTTTATCTTCTTTCAGTCACCATACAAAATATAGTTAGGAGGGCGATTGCTATCACCGATCAGAACGTGGGCATAGTTTTCGGACTTATGAAGGGCTTTGCCGCATTGGCGACTTAGCCATTTGAGTCTGATGAGTCCTATATATGCACGACAACAATGGTGTTTCTCTAACTGGCCATAAGCAATCAGCATTCTAAATATATTACTGGTCTAATATTTTAGAATGTGCTTCTTTTTCGGATATAGGAACTACCGATGCTTTATATATACATACATACTTACACACACACACATACATACATATATAAATAAATAAATAAATATATATATATATATATATATATATATATATATATATATATATATATATATATATATATATATATATATATATATATATATATATATATATATATATATATATATATATATATATATAATTTAAAAAATATAGGATGAAATCTTCATAAGAATTTATCAAGTAGTTAGCGTGAAAAACCTCATAAGGGAAGAATTTATAAATTATTCCCTTTAAATATATTTATTCAATATATATATATATATATATATATATATATATATATTCACAGAGACAGATAGACAGACAAACAGGCAGACAGACAGAGGTATTCAGACAAACCGAGACAGACAAAGACCGAGAAAGACAGAGAAAGACAGAGAAATATAGATAGATAGATAGATAGATAGATAGATAGATAGATAGATAGATAGATAGTTACTCACAAAAATACACACGTGAGTATGCTTGTGTTATGTAGCCGGTTATCTGAAACAATATGTTTAACGCGGTATAAATAAGATGTAAAACAAAAATATTTATAGAAGCTGGTTGTCATAGACATAATGGAAGAATATTTTGTATAAGCGCTATTTTTCATTCTTGACGTTTCCAAAATGTAGAAGATAGTGTGTTTTATTTTTATCTCGTGACATTATCAATAAACTTTTTTTGAAAATATATGTAAGTGTATGTGTACATACGGGGATGATGTGCGTCTTCGCATCTATATAAATACACTCACACATACATACATATATATATATATATATATATATATATATATATATATATATATATATATATATATATATATATATATATATATATATATATATATACATATATATATACATTTATATATATATGATTATCATTATTTTTTTTTTTTTTTTTTTATAGTGAGGAAAGGATTTGCGCAAATCCAATCTCGCTTTCTGAACACGTACAACATAAACTCGAAAGGAAGAACCAGTCTACATCATCGAACATTTTCAGTGTCGCAGTATTTTCTCTCTCCTAGAGAGATGTGACAACAGAGGAGCTTCCCGCTCCCAGTCGGCCAAGCACGCGCCTGGGCACAAACCCAGGTATTTCCACGTCCCCGCGCATACATGCATACATATGCATGTACGCATATTGTTGCCTGGCTGTTGACTGCTTATGAATTCTTTCACGCTTTGACAGGTCTTATTTTCCGTCCTCACCAAGCAAGTTTGTTGGTGTTGCCAGTTTAGTCGCCGACGACACGACCGTGAAATAGGTTGTACTGAATTACATGTCACCCGTAGCATCCAAGAGCCGCTTGATACATTCATATATACATATGTATCTGTTACTATATATATCTGTTACTATCGTTATAATCATATATATCTGTTACTATCATTATAATCATATATTCTGTTATTATCATTTTAAAATTGTTACACTAGATAATAATAGAGTCAGTAGTATCTTCGCAAATATTTTGTTGTGAATTATTTGATCCGCATTCAAATTATTTTCACAGTGGTGGATGTCATGATTCGGTGCAATATTAATCAATTGCAGCGCAAACTCCAGCATGACGGGTTGGGGCTCTCAATTATTGTAAGGCGTGCTGAGGAAGATGAGGCAATTGTGCAAGTCCAGACACCGGTCCACGTGAGTCCAAATACTTCAATGCATGTTGAAAAGTCTTGCTCAAGGACACAACGCGCCGTCGGGAATCGAACTCGTGACCTTACGATCCCGAGCCGTATACCCTAACCACTAGGCTAAGCGCCTTATGTATGTAAGCCATATATACGCATACATATATATGTGTGTGTGTGTGTGTGTGTGTGTGTGTGCGTGTGTATACATAGAGATATGTATGTATTATGTATGTATGTATGTGTATGTATGTGTATATATATATATATATCGATCGTACACAATTAAATAAGAATTCTACAAAAGATATTATTATTCTCTTGAACCTTGCCGTGGTTCAGCTGTTGTTTTGCACATCATTTGAAGCTATCATTCTTCTTCGCTCAATTCGATATGTAAGCTAACAATTTTTTTATAAATCCGACTAGACATTTGACAAGGAAGAATATGTACATGTTAATAAATCTATCGCAATATATTAAGCTGATAATCACTTGTTTCGTTTATCCTCATAGCTTGGATATGTACTTAATATACTTAATGTGAATGCTGTCGCATCCATCTTAAGCATTACAAATGAGAGATTTTATTGTTAGCTGCCAGTTTACTGTATTCCTTATCGTTATTGTTGCTGTTCTTACTTCTTTATTGCCCACAAGGGGCTAAACATAGAGGGGACAAATAAGGACAGACAAAGGGGTTCAGTCGATTATATCGACCCCAGTGCGTAACTGGTACTTAATTTATCGACCCCGAAAGGATGAAAGACAAAGTTGAGCTCGGCGGAATTTGAACCCAGCTCGCCGCCTTTATTGTTGCTGTTCTTATTGAAACAGCGTTGTTGATTATTTATACTGTACGCACAAGGTCTGATATTTTGGGGGATGTGGGCTAGTCGATTACATCGACATTATAGTGTAGCTGATTTTGTATTTGCTCAATCGTACTTGAATAAAAAGCAAAGTCGACTTCAGCAGAATTTGAATGCAGAGCACAAAGAGCTGGAAAAATTGCCGATAGGCATTTTGTCCGGCATGTTTTTTACAAGTAATAATTATAACGGTTAGAAATTCTGCCACAAGTTCATTGACTATCAGTGATCAACTGGTACTTAATTGATAGACAGCGGAAAAATGAAAGGAAAAGTCGACCTCGGTTCAATTTGAAATCAGAACGTAAAGACAGAAAGAAATACCACTAAGCAATTTGTCAGACTTGCTGAAGATAAATAAATAATAATAATAATAATAATAATAATAATAATAATAATAATAATAATAATAATAATAATATACGAAAAAAATACGAAGATCTGAACTTGCAAAACAATCTGACAACAGAAATAAACGAACCGGTACCCTACGAAAACGATGACCGTCAAAATATAGGACCGGACGTTGTTCCTCATGTCCCGCAAACAAAACCAAAACGGCATAAATGGACACGTGAGGAATACATTTCGATACTATACGCCTATTTCACAGCAGTGCTCTACCCAAAAACGAAAACGCAACAACACATACATATAAAATATGAAAGAAAAATAATGTAAATATAGTCCTCGATAAAACAATACAAATATATATAACATACAGAAAATTGCACTACTGGGTACTGCACACATTCTACGCAAAACACTTTCAATACAGTAAACATAAGAGCACCACAGCAAACCACAGCACATACCCAAGGCGCACAGAGCTGCGCTCGGTAGTGAAGTGAAAGCACGTTATAAAAATAAAACTACTGAACAATAATAATAATAATAAAATGGAGAAACTTTCAAAATACAAAGACCTGGAAATAGAGGTAACTCGAATGTGGAATCTAAAAGCAGAAACAATTCGTATCATAGTAGGTGCCTTAGGTATAATAAAAAAAATATTCAGACAAATACATAACAATATTACAAATATATACAACATACAGAAAATTGCACAACTGGGCACTGCACACATCCTACACAAAACACTTTCAATGCAGTAACCATGAGAGCATCACAGCAAACCACAGCACATACCCAAGGCACACAGAGCTGCGCTCGGTAGTGAAGTGAAAGCACGCTATGAAAATAAAACTACTGAATAATAATAATAATAATAATAATAATAATAATAATAATAATAATAATAATAATAATAATAATAATAATAATAATAATAATAATAATAATTAAACATCGAGAAAGGCAATACGGTAGACAATTACAGGCCAATATCCTGTTTGCCAATTATGTGGAAATTATTGACTGGAATACTCGGAGAGTCAATGTACAAACATCTGGAGGAAAAAATGGATTCCTACAACATAAGCAGAAGGGTTGCAAGCGTAAATGCAAAGGTACCAAGGATCGACTCCTGATAGACAAAACTGTACTCACCCATGTCATGGATCGACTATTGTAAGGCGTACGATATGATCCACACTCTTGAATAATGGAATGTATGAACCTAAAAGCGCGTAGTGATTAAGAGCGCAGGCTATTAACTCCAAGATTCCGTGTTCGATTCCAAGCAGTGAACTGAACAACAATAATAATAATAATAATAATAATAATAATAATAATAATAATAATAATAATAATAATAATAATAATAACAGCAGCATCGAAAAATGCCTTAGGAATGAGAACGCAGGTTCGAAATTACCCCCAAGACACCTGATGAAGGCTGGAGGGTATATCAGCCGAAACGTTGTGTTAACAACAAACAAGATGAGGACAAATATCCATCAAATGTAAATAATGTAAATAATGTACATACTTCCTCATCTCTTAAATATAGAACTGTATAACTATTATTGTTACTACTACTACTAAGAAGATTACTACCATCACCACTACTACTACTACTACTACTACTACTAGTATCTTCATAGTGTTTGTAGATATGTTTGAAGCAGTGGCGATGCTGTTAAACTTCGTTGGTGGTGACGCTGTTCTTTTTCTGTTCTTTCGTGTGGTGGTCATGGGCAGGTTGATGAAGAGAAGAAGGAATGAGGAGAAAAAGAAAGAAGAGGACGGGGAGCAAACGTAGGAAATTGTAGATGACGTCGGTAGTAGTAGAAGCAGCAGCAGCAGCAGCAGCAGCAGTAGCAGTAGTAGTAGTAATAGTAGTAGTAGTAGTAGTAGTAGTAGTAGTAGTAGTAGTAGTAGTAGTACTGGGTATAGGTGAGGATGCTGATAGCGTTCGGTTTCACTGTCATATGTTTTACGTAATTCATTTGTTCCTTGTGGCGTTTTAACGAAATAAAGTAAAAACTACAAATAAAACCGTCAAATACAATTATACCACATCAATGATGAGGAGGAAAATGGAGGTTATTGATTTCCATTTTCCACTGTAATGGTTCACAGAGTGCATGCAACTCGTGATAAACGGGAACTGTGTACTTAAGTAGAGAAAGACAACACAATATGGCGTAGGGAGCTGTGTGAATGGCGTCCATCATATTTGTGTATTCTTCGTCGGGAAACATTTGATGAAGAGACACGCGAATATACAGCCTTGGACACGGAGTTAAAATAGGTAAGAAGAAAAGGAGAAATAAAGAACGAGCAAAAGAGATAAAGAGATTGAAAGAGATTGACTGGCGAATGAATTAGAGAAGTGCTTAAGCTCTATGAAATTATTATTTTTATTAATCTGCATTAATCCAACACAATTTTTTACCTTTATATAATGTACATTGTGGATGTCAGGTAAGGACTAGTAGATTGATTAGTTTTAGTACGTGAATGGAGTCGTGATGACCGGAAGATCTGAGAAAACAACAAGCAGCTGGAATACTATTAATAAATTACATTTCATTTCATGATCGTATTTTCTTTTATCTTCCACCAGTTTCAGCGATTAGATTCTGGCCATACTGGAGCTGGACTTTGAAGGATTTCGCCGAAGAAATCGACTGCAGTAATTATATCTTACGACTAATAATTTTCCCTCTCGGACATTTTTCGTCGAAACAGTGAGTTACAGTTCTATGATAAAAAAGGCCTTCCGGCCCTTGTCACCACATCTTTCTTTACAAGTATTTCTGTAACTAAATTTACTCGATCAGACTTTTCCTTATTAAGGGTATTAAAATACAATTTGAAAGGAATTTAGACATTTTCTGTAGTAAATCAGCTCTGGTTTATACCTCGTTGAGAAATACATTTTGTTTTGTATTTAGCTCTCACTATAGGCGAAGATGTGGCTCAGTGGTTGCATCCCAACCACATGGTTCCGGGTTCAGTCATACTGTGTAGCAATTTGGTAATGTGTCTTCTTCTATAGCGTCGAGCCAAACAAAGATGATGATGATGATGATAATGATGATTACCATGATGATGTTGACGATGACGATGACGATGACGGTGATTATGATGATGATGATGTTGATGATGATTACCATCATGGTGATGATGACGACGATGATGATAACGCGATGATGATGACAATAATCATGATCATGATCATGGTGACGACAACGACGATGATGATGATGGATTTTCTACAAGGAAACCTAAAGAAGTTCGTCATACGTGTGTGTGTATGTGTGTGTGTGTGTGTGTATCTGAGTGTGTGTGTGTATCTGAGTGTGTGGTTTTGTGTCTGTGTTACGCCTACCACCGCTTAACAACTGGCATAGTTGTGGTTACGTCCCGCAACAAAGCGGTTTGGCCGAAGATATCGATAGGATAAGTAACAGGTTTACGAAAACGACTAACATTCTTAAACGCATTGTCCCAGCATTGCTGCAATCTTATGATAGAAACAAGTAAAAATAGAAGATAAAAGATGATGCAATCCGTTGGAAATACAATTCTGCTCTCAGTAAAATGCCTTTATAGGGACCGTCTTGCTTTTAAATTTGCTTGAGAAGGGAATTAATCATGATACGTCCAGTACCAGCCCGCGAATACTTTTTTTTTCCTCATGCGAGTTCCGGACTCCAGTTATGAACTCATTTGCATACAGCCAATCAGGGCTCAACTATTAAACTGATTTATAAGCGCATAACAAGTGATCGGTGATAAGGTCACTTGTGTAAGGAATGACCATGCTTCTTTTCTCTTTTAATAATGCTTGTTGTTCTTGTTCTTGTTTCAAACATGGCTGCCTTTGCGTAGTTATTTTTCTTGTTGTTTACTTTGTAAAACAGTAAGGGGAAGGGGTTGCTAGCACAACACTTTCTATCCCACAGTTTCCCATCCACATCTTTACCATATGGTGCCCTAACAAAATCCGATATAGATGCAAATCTATTCAATTACTTGTCTCCTAAAATCAGGCATAACATGGCGATCGGTCGACTTGCAACACAGTTCTTCGGCTTAACTTTACTCGGTAGAGTGTGTTTGTTAAGTTGACAACAAGGTCAAAGTGAACTCTGGCTGGTTGTATGCAAATGAGTTCATTACTGGAGTCCGGAACTCTCGTGGGGAAAAGACTTCGATACCTGCCCACTCTCCAGTAATTGATATAATCCAACACGAATACGTTTGAACTCGGCATGTGAGAGCAAATATCTACTTACTCACATACACGCATACATACATACACACACACACACACACATATACACATACAAATACATAACTACATACTAATACGGACGCATATATTTATGTACATACATAAATACATGTGTGTGTGTGTGTGTGTGTTTGTGTGTATACAAGTATATATTTGTGCATATAATCATCTCTATAGAGAAAAGCTTTCTTATGTATAAGTATATATGTGTGTGCGTGTGTGTGTGTGTTCTTTTATCCTTTTCTTTTACTTGTTTCAGTCATTTGACTGCGGCCAAGCTGGAGCACCCCACTGCCTTTAGCCGAGCGAATCGAGCCCAGGACTAGTACTTATTCTATCGGTATCTTTATGGGGACGCAACTACACAAACATATACATACACACACATACATATATATACATTTATACGACGGGCTTCTTTCAGTTTCCGTCTACCAAATCCACTCACAAGGCTTTGGTTGGCCCAAGGCTATATTAGAAGACACTTACCCAAGCTGCCACGGAACCATGTGGTTGGTAAGCAAGCTACTTACCACACAGCCACTGCTGCGACTATATATATATATATATATATATATATATATATATATATATATATATATATAATCATAAATATATAGGGATTAGCAGTATCCTGCTTTTCCAACATACTGAGAATTCAGAAATAGCAGCCAAAGAACTACTGATTCCAAAACTACAAATTTTTCTCTAAATAATAGCGATATTTATGGTACACACAGAACAAAAAACAGAAGAGAAGAGTAAAAAAACAAACCTGCCTTTAGTTAATTTAGTACGACGTTTCACGGTTAAGGGTATGAATTACCCCATTCCGATCATCAGCTAAATCTCTAATAAATTTGCTAATGTCTAAATAACTCACGTTAATTTTGACCATGCGACATCAAGACCACGTGAGGCAGACATTAAGAAATTTATCGGACAGTGAGTTTAAAATCCACTCACCCTAATTAATTCAATTCAGTGTGTATCATAAATAGTCCCGGCAAAATTGTTAATTATTAATTCTATTACTAATTGACGATTCCCTGCCCTGTATATCTATATATATATATATATATATATATATATATATATATATATATATATATATATATATATATATATACATTTCGATACATATATTTATGCATAACGATTACTAGTGTATGTATACATACATATATATATATATGTATGTATGTATATATATATATATATATATATATATATATATATATATATATATATATATATATATATATATATATATATATATATATATATATATATGCATGTATGTATATCTATACATATACCTACACATAGATTCCTCTTTATATATATCTTTAAAGAAGAACAAGCTCTTGGAGAAAACATTATTGTACAATTTCCTGTGACGAAATGCACATTATTACTAAATACCTTTCGTTAAAAGACATTTTACTTTCCCTTATCCCCATTTCTCCTTTAATTTCTATATCGTCCATTGTTTCGTCTCTCATAACATTTTTTAAAACAATGGTGACTAAAAGCCAAGAATGATATAAACCGGAATTTCAATGAACGGTCTACTATCTAACTAACAGCTTATGACGTCATCATTTTCTATGAACAGCAATGGAATTATTCTAAGTCATAAGACAATAACCGCTACAACAATACGTGTAACAAATTTTCAAAACGTATAGCGTAATGCAAACAAAATTATTCTTTAAATCTATTTACTGTTCCTATGGGGTTTGAAAAATCAAAAGAAAATTTGTTCCCGTTAGTCAAATTTACGTCGGAGCACTAAAAAAATTCATAGGCGAGTTAGAAGTATAGATGATAATAACTACAATTTGCATTAAAATGTTTCGGGGGAAGCGGGGATTGTGGTGGGTGGTGGTAGTTGTGGTGGAGCTTGCGGTAGCGGTGGTGGTTGCGTTTGTGCTGGTGGAGGTGAATGTGATGGTGGGGGGGGGGGTCGTCGTCGTCGTCGTCGTCGTGTTGGAAGTGGTGGCGGTGGTTTTCGTTATGATGAGGTGCTGGTGGTGAGGTAGTGGTGGTAGGTGTAGTGGTTTGTGGCGGTGGTGATAGTGGGGGTAGTAGTGCTGATGAAGATGATGTTGATGACGAGGAGGAGGAGGAGGAGGAGGAGGAGGAGGGGAAGAGGGAAAGGTGGCGGTGGCGGCGGAGGCGGCGGTGGCGACGGTGGCGGCGGTGCTGGTGGCAGCGGTGGTGGCGGCGGCGCTGGTGGCAGCGGTGGCGGCGGCGGCGCTGGTGGTGGTGGTGGTGGTGGTGGTGATGGTGGTGGTAGTAGTGATCATGGTAGTGGTGGGGAGGATAAAAATGGTGGTGGGGAGGACAATACTAATGACAGCTCTAAAAGGTAACAATGGGAAGGGATGGGGTTTAGGAAGTATTTTCGTTTCAATTACAAACGAAAATGCTGAGGTATTTAATATAAGGTTACTCGGTGAATGATATTCAGCATATAAAAAGTAAAAACACAAGCAAACGAAATGAACATTGAACAGACAATCACATGTCAATGTAATTAATTACTATTCTACCTCCGAAAAATAATACTAATAAAGATATTGGAAATACGTTACGATACACCGTGTATTATATAAGTCGACTGCATCAAGCAGACGCTGTTTGCTGCAACAGAATCTGATTAAACATGTACCCTTAGACATACACGTACACATGCACACACACACACACACACACACACACACTAATATATATATATATATATATATATATATATATATATATATATATATATACACATTTATACAGTCATACATACAACTCGGTGCATGAGTACTAATTTATCGCAACCTAATTTTTAATTGAACAGTACTGTACATATGTCCACACATATATGTGTTTGTGTATGTGTGTATGCATGTATGTATATATAAATATATAGATAAGTGTATGTATATTTATATATGTATCTATATATATGCGTGTGTGTGTGTAATGGATAGAATTAGATAACAAAGCCAAGGCTGTGAGGAGTTTTCAAGACATTTATAAGAAAATAGTCTCACAGCTGTTTCTGGGATATTATGGATATCCGATCATCAGCGACGGTGTGAGAAGGGTAAAGAGAGGAAATATATATATATATATATATATATATATATATATATATATATATATAAATTCAAAAAGGGATAAAACTCTGTTACAAGAATTTTATCAAGAAGCCAGTGTGTAAAAAAATTCATAAGGGAAATTTCTATTCCCAAGAATATAATTATTCGTTTATATTTATATAAAGGGCATTATTACAGAAAATAATAACGCCACACAGTGGACTTCTCAAAATAACCACATTTAGTACCTAATGCGAGAAAAAACAACCAACAGAAGACGACCAACTTTCTTTTAAATAAACTTAACTGTGTATCGGCCGATTTCGCGATAAGAAAGTTGGTCGTCTTCTGTTGGTTGTTTTTCCTCGCATTAGGTACTAAATGTGGTTATTTTGAGAAGTCCACTGTGTGGCGTTATTATTTTCTGTAATAATGCCCTTTATATAAATATATATATATATATATATATATTCCATCATTGTAATTCTATTATTTGACGGATGTCAGCATCGAAAGTGTCTCTCAACCTCCCGACAATCAAGACCTTGGTCCCCGTGACTCTTGTACCCTGACTATGAATTTTGATTTGCACCTACCAACGAATTTGTACAAAAACCTAGAAAAACTTGGTTTCACGGAAAAAGAGCAAAAGAAACCGACGCAGATTCTCCAAATCCAATCTATAAGAGGCACGATGGAGATGTGTAAGACATTCCAGAGATGTTCCGTCAGAGACTCTTATATGAATAGATGCATGCACTTGGGTGTATGCATTGACAGTTCAACCAACGGACTAACTCAACCACAATTACAAACAACGGAAACTCTCTTAATTCAAACAGTGTTATTGCTTTGTGAGCAACCGGCTTAAACTCTCTCAAGGCCTAAATTAAAAAAGAAAAATAATACGTATATGTTTACTGTTATTTGAATTTTATAGCAATAGAAGGAATTATCCATCCACGCCTAGAACGAAGAATATGTTAACGTGTACATTTATTAATTATTAATAAATCTAACCATTAAAATTTCTGTTGTAGTATTTCAGAATTATTGATGTTGATTATTGAGTATTTTAGCTACGAAGCGTACGTTTATAGATGTATTAACATAAGCCCTCGTCTGAAAATTTAAATTATGTATAAATTTATTAAATATATCGATGTGATTTTTGTAAAAACAACCTCTGGGAAAATGACTATATTTGAATATAAGTATGTATATTTAAATAAAGAAAAACAGAAACCATGACTAAAATATGTTCACTTTAGCGCTATCATATTTCGATGATGTTGCTAGCGAGATGTCTGCCAGGAATTAAGGTAAATAAAATTGTCTGCGCTAGAACATAGAAATTAACTCGTTATCTTTGTTTGATATTAATGAGGTAATTGGTGTTCTGAAAATGAGAAGCTTTTCCAGTCTAAAATGCTGTTAGTGTTTGGTTCTCAATAAAGATCGCATGGATTTAAGTGACGTCATGAAATTTTGCAGCTTGACGTGTAATCCTGACGTGTAATCCTACGGTAGTGTCGAGTCTTTTGTGTACATATCTGTATATTGGTAAAAAGAAAACATACGTTTCAACGGTTTTGGTATTTATCCGATGTAATTATATACACCTGATATAAATATATAAGTGCGGACATGGTTCTCTCGGAAAAACATCATCCGATTTGCAAGCCAACAGTTTCTGGTTCAATCCTATTGCTCAGAACGTTGAACAATGATAAAATGAGTTGTAAGTATCCTTAAAAAAAGAGAAATCAAATTTCAAAATAATCTGTTAAGAATATTTTAAGTCCTACTTTGGGAAATATATTATAAATTAACGTTGAATATAGGAGTTATTGTGGGAACAAATAAATTTTCCGTGTGTAAAAGTTTTTTTCAAAGAGAGGTGAAAAGGAAAAAAAAACATCTTAAACTTGCGCACTGAGATTTGACATTGCATTATATTCAAATCTTCTTTTAGCAAAACGAAATAGGAGTTTGGCCATACATCTCGAATAGTTGTATAAATGATCATTCAAGTAAGCAACCTGGCATATATATATATATATATATATATATATATATATATATATATATATATATATATATAATATAGGATAAATTCTTTATAAGAATTTATCAAGTAGTCAGCGTGAAAAAACCTCATAATAAAAAAATAACGAAAAATTTCGTAATGAAAAAATTCATCGTTTCTACATAGATATATCTAAATATATATAAAGGGCATTAACTGTGTATTAATGCCTCACGCTATCGAGGGACTAAATAAGTAAAAAAAACTACCAAAAATAATATTTTTGATAGTTTTTTTACTTATTTTTGGTAGTTTTTTTTACTTATTTAGTCCCTCGATAGCGTGAGGCATTAATATACAGTTAATGCCCTTTATATATATATATATATATATATATATATATATATATATATATATATATATATATATATATATATATATATATATATATATATATATATATATATATATATATATATATATATATATATATATATATATATATAAGAATTTTAAAAAATGTCTACTGCTTATCAAATGTTCATCAACAAGTTAGCATTCTGCGAGGTTGTTTTTAATTGAGGTTTCTCATAGTAGTATGTTCAAATATTTTTTTTCCGATTGTTATGACAATAGTATTATTTATGCTCTTTTGTTGGTGTGGTATTGTAAGTCCAAACCATATCTGGTAATATTGTCGTCCACACTTATCATTAAATGAAAATACAATTAATCATAGACTACTATTGCTCTTTCTACATCGTATAATTATTCGAGAAAGATTTTCAATGTTTCTCACAATAAATATCTTTATACTGATACAGCTTAGTGTTTTTCATCGAATGGCGTCTCTGAATTATTTATTCTCCGAAAAAAATTACCTTTTCCTGCGCTAACCAATCTACAATATTGTTCGTTTACATAATTATTATTTTATCACTACTGACAAATACAAGGTAATAGGTTTGATGGCATTCCGTAGAGTATGTGTTAGATGAGTTGATATAGGCAAATACGTTGACAAAGACTTCGTATCGCTGATGAGGTCAAATGAGAGCGAATCGTCTCGGGAGAAATAACAATAGTCGTTAATAGTATTGATTTTTACCGCGCCATGTAGCCAGATGTAATCAGCCTTTTTTTTTGTACGCTCCCTACATGCACTAACTCAAATATCTATAACTGAGTACATTAATCTATCTAATGTATGGAACTTTCAAAGTGGCGTCTAGAGAAAAAGCAAAGAGGTGAAATTTCTACGTTCGTATGTAACATCTCCAAAATTACTGCGATTCTATGTGTTGCATGACTTTGTGGGCATCTTAAAGTATATTTTGTTATCTAAGATATAACATATCTCTTGTAATATAATTTGTTGTACATGAGATGTTTTATAGTCTCTAAACTTCTTCATTTACTAAGATTCTTTGAGACTATTTTCGGACTCCAAATGTTTGAGTCTACTATATTAGTTTTCCCTCTAGTATAATCCAATTTACACTACGATGTTTCAGATTTACGTTTTGTGAATAGCAGTGTTCTCATGAAATTCATCTTTTATGCAATTTTGTGAAACACAACTCTCTTCTGTGCAGCTATGTCACACATAGTATAGATATCGTCTGCCTATAACTGCATATTGCCGATGAATACATCTAGAATCTGAATCAGATACATTCATAGGCGGCTCACAGATCCTAGTGTGCAATTGTAGGTTTTGTGGGCTTCATTTGTTTAGAAAAAAACCATTGCTTTTCACGAATGACAGATTTGAAGCACTATCGCTATATTCTATCTCCGTTTCATTGTCATAACGGCTCATTTGTTATTGTTTGTGCTTGTGATTACTTTGCTGTTGTTATACAGCCTTACAACAGCCCTGAACTAGTCAATCTTTGTTACGTAAATAGTCAGCTGATCAATGACGTTTCTTCTAGTTATCTGTCACTCTAGATATGCCAAACAACCGTCCAGTTGATGAGTATATTGAACAGTGTACAGTATACATTCTTTTATTTGTTTCAGTCATGTGGCTGCATATATAGATGCGTCTTCACTTGGCCACAGCAGAAGTCAAGACAAACCCTGTCCTAATTCACTAGCTAATGCTCTTTGCTACTAGCAGTGGTGCTGTTCATCTCAGCGCACGCCTGAAGCATATTGATGCTAATGATACTTCTGAAGCATTTTTGTCAATGTCTGGCTTAATGTCTTTCTAGGCAAAATGAGAGAGACATGTGAAGTTCTTTAGATGGTGCTGAACTAGCATTCTCGTTACTCTTTCGTTCTGTTCACGGTTTCAGAGCGCACACGTGCCTGGGTACACTAATTCTATTGTCTGTTGGTCATATATGGTGTCTGTGAGAACTCAGTATATTTGTCCACCGATTTGCTTTAAATACAGTTATTTAAATACATTTCAAATATTGTAGAGCGGTTGCATGTAGACTCTAGTTTTATGCAACTCCAGGTGCTTAAGTGACGTAAATGTTGTTTAAGGTTAATTTGTTTTTAGTTATGTAAATGTATCTTTAGTATCACTATGGTTATATTGCACTGAACGTAGATTCTGTGTTCTTTGATTGTGTGTGGCTTATTGCTTAAATTGACTACAGATGTATATTTTATGTGTGAAGTATTTCTTTCACATCTGTCATTTGAATTAACTGCGGGACGAAAAAATAAAAGAAGCGAAATTATGGCGATACTTCAAACTATTCTGCTCAGATTTTGCAGTGATTTATTATTGGTTCATGTGATGTTTTAATGTATTTTATTATCTGAGAATAAGTGTGAGAATATATTGTTATTGTTAATTTTGTAAATATTTTCTATTGTATCCTAAAGAACCGTTAATTTCAGAACATTTCTATCTTTCATATGCAAATATATTTCTTTCTGTCTCTAGGTTTTTTTTTTTCTCGTTGAAAAGAAGTTCTAATTGAAACCATTCTTTCTAGTATTATATTCAGCACAAAAGGCAACGGGTTGGCAGAATTGTTTGCACGCTGGACAAAATGCTTAGCTGCATTTACCTTTTGAGTTCAAATTCTGCAGAGATCGATGTTACCATTTATCTTTTAGGAATTGATAAAACAAGTACCAATTGAGCGGCGGTGTGATCGATTTGCATTCTCACCCAAAATTTCCGACCTTGGCTCTACGGTAGAAAGAGTTAACCAGTGTATTCTTTCATTTTAAAGACTTTGGTGCAAAGCCATGGTTGCTATTTTGTCATATCGAGTAACCGTGTATATTAGTTTCTTTGGGCTGACGACGTCTTTCTTCACGTGAACAGAAGCAAGATAACTTAACGTTTTGATGCGGATCCACAGCAAGAAGCCAGCGACACAGGAGTACATCATTTTAACTGACGATATCACAGACTTCATAAATATCACAGGTAAATGCAGATCACCTCGTGTGGGATTAATGAAGTCATGTTTATCGATCAGAGGAGTAATATGAAACAATGATTTTCAGTGACCGCAACTGCTTAACCTCCCAAGCTAACCTGTCATATCTATCGACTTTTCTTTCTTCCGTATCGCATACCTTGTTGTCAGCTGGGCATACTATGTCTATGATCCAGCATCGCTTGCTTCCTTTCTCACTTAACACTACGACTAGCTTCCTATTCTCGATCTCATGGTCGCACTCAGTCCTAAAATCCCATGGGATCTTTGCATTATCATTTTCGATGATGCCTTCACGTTTATGTTCGTACCACCTTTTTGCATTGTTAATATTATTATTACCATTATCTTTTATAATCTTTCTAACAAGGGTGAAAATGCATCGTTGATAATATGGCACACAGACAACTCAGTTGCTTCGACCAGGATACTTAAGACTAAATCTAGCGCAATCTATTGATTAAAGTTTCCCCGAAAATTTCAATTAACTCACTTTATTCAAGTTATCTTACTTAGTCACTGTTCCTGTTGATTTTAAACAACTCAACAGGGATTTTTTATCGTTTAATTGCATGAATGATGGTAGTGAATCGACTGTATGTGTGTATGTATGTATGTATGTATGCATGTATGAGTGTGTATGCATGCATGTATGTATGTATGTATGTATGTATGCATGTATGTATGAAAAGTTATGTGTATGTATGTATGTATGTATGTATGTATGTATGTGTGTGTGTGTGTATGTATGTATATATGTATGTATGTTCATAAATAATGTGCTTTCGGGTTAAATTCGACGCTACTTTTCCTCCATTTTCAGAAACAGCTTGATGTGTCGCAAAACAGTCATCGGCGTCGGAAAACATTACGATTTAAGTTGTAATCGAAATAAGTTAACAGATGTGGGGAACAGAGGACCTTCTAAATACTGGAAAAGTGTTACCTGTATCATGATGATTCGCTACGTTTATTGAAGTGCTGACATCATGGTTGCTGCTCAATACAATGTGAACTCTGCAAAGGCACTAAGATGCTGCAACGGAGACTAGGAATTCGTGCAATGCAGAAAGGTAATAGCAGGTATTCCTAATGCGTTTGTACGCAGATTTTCATCCCCACGTTTTTGAACAAGGCCTTCGACAGGAGACACTAAATAATCTCTGACTGGAGAGGATTGTTGCTGGTGGGCTATATGTATGACAACAGGATTTGGTATTTTGTCATACCTCCGGAAAATGCCAGAAGTGGCTGTCGGCGAATTTCTACGACTTCACCAGCTCCAATTTTTGTCCTTGTAATTCGCCCGATTGTAATCCCATGCATTTCAATGTGTAGGGCGTGGTTTAGAAAGAGACCCACCGCTCATCGAGCCGGTGGCCAAGATCAAGGAGGTGTTCGAAGACTTTTTCAGGGATACAGTAAGGAACGCATACGCTAGATTCCGGAGGCATTGTGGACGTGATAGAAGCTGAGCAAATTTTAATCTACACAAAGAAAATTTTAATTTCCCAGCCAGAATCTAATGGATACTTCTTGTATTTTTTTAACATACCTTTATTTTGGTATAAGATATGCTGCTTGATTTTCCTTTAATGCAAACTGTCAAATTTAACCCGAACACTCTGTACATGCATACGTACATAAATATATATTTTTTTCATATATGTATAAAAGTTCTTGTGTCCCTGTATGTATGCTTGTGTGTGTGTATGTGTGTGTGCGTGTTTTATATTATATTATATTATATTATATATATATATATATATATATATATATATATATATATTAATATATTTTACTTAAGCTTCTAAGAAGGGTAAAAATGCATCGCTGGTGATACGACACAGAGACAACTCAACTGCTGCGACCAGGATACTTAAGACTAAATCTAGCGCAATCTCTATCGATTAAAGTTTCCCCGAAAATTTCAATTAACTCACTTCATTCAAGTTATCTTACTTAGTTGCTGTTCCTGTTGATTTTAAACACCTCAACAGCGATTTTTTTTTTCATCGTTTAATTGCATGAATAATCCTAGTGAATCAACATGTTCAGCTAACTGTATTACATAAAAGAGACGCTATTGCATCTGAATGCAATATGCAGAAAGCTCCACTGAGGTGTTTTCCCCTCAGCCATATTCTTGATATGGATCATTAACTTGATAGAGCGGCTTTGAATTTCATCATGTGTATAATAATCACAAACGAGACCTTATATTTGTCTTAGCTTATGTGTGTGTATATGTGTGTATATGCGTGTATGTGTGCGTATGAGTGTATGTGTGAGTGTGAGTGTATGTGTGTGTTTGTATACGCATGTATACGTATATAGAAGTATATTTATAAGTACATATACATATATAAATACATAGATACATACATACATGCATATATATATATTAATATATATATATATATACATACAAATCAGTAAATATCTAAATATTATATATACATATATATATGTATACGTATATATATGTATATATATATATATATATATATATATATATATATATATATATACATATACATATACACCACATAGATACATACATATATATACATATATACATATATATATATATATATATATATATATATATATATATATATATATATATATATATATATATATATACATACATACATACATACATGCATACATACATATATAAATATATATGTGTGTGTGTATGTGTGTGAGTGTATATCTGTATGTGTATGAATATATATGTACATAATGTGTATGCATACTTCGTTTAACTCAAGGCTAATCGATGCAGGGGAGGATTATATTAGATTACACCCACCTGAGCTTATTGTGTTTACCTAGTTTAACATCACCTGCAAGAGCGAAAAAAGCAAGTTGATTTTGACAGTATTGGAAATAACAATTGTGTGCATTGATTTAAATATATTAGTAATAGAGCTTTTACTGCGATCAATCACGTATAATAATAATGTATGAGAACAGGCAGCAATGAGCTTCCACGAAACCCTTTAGCCTGCTAGATATAGAAGTTAAATCTCACGTCTAATCAAAATATCACTGTATAATGAACTTATTCGGTTCTATTTTTTATAATATAGACACAAATTGATAAACTTATAGAATCGTTACAGCTATGCAAATAATGCTTTGTTCAAATATGAATTAGAAGCTGCTTGATGGATATGAACAATATCGAACGAACATACACAAGATCTATGTTTTTCGAGTACGTGTGTAGGCTGTGCTCTTAGTCGTTAGAGAATATATTCTCATGAATGCGCCTGGTTTTAAAATACCAGGAAGTCAGTCACAGACAAGGGAGGTAACTCGCTTTATGTCTCATACAGGAGCGATTGACATTGATGTTTCGTCATTTATGTGACTTATCGAAACCCGAACGCGGCCCAATACAATCTTGCATTGTTTGGTATTGTTGTAAACGTTTTGTGGTATTTAGTGGCGTCATCTTATACTGATATTCTGATCTCTAGTCTCTCCTAGGTTAAATTTGTCTGAAATAATAATGCCTGTCAAATACTTGATCGATGTAATCGGCTAAAAGAATTTCTCTCAAATACGTCGGCCTAAGGCTTAAATATTATGAAACATAAAAAAGGAACGATGACCACGTTTTTGGAACGCTTTTGATCATAGACCTCTTGGATCTAAATTGAATCGACCATATTATTTACACAATAGCCGATATAAACGGTGGTTGATTTACAGATTTTTCTAGTCGCGATGTACATTATATTGAGAGGAGGAGAGAAAGTAAAGTAGAGATACAAAGAGAGTTAACATAAGCGGTGCAGTATGAGTGCACCAATTTAGTTTAATGGCAGTCAAAGAGTAAAGAATGCTGTACATACAACACAGTGATAGAGGAATAATCATAGAAACAGAGAAGGAGGTGTAAATGATATTCTAGATAATGAGGGGAGAATGAAAACGTAGCTACTCGGATCTGGAAACAAAACGTAAAAACTATAGTAGAAATAAATTTGTAAAACAAGGCAGAGACAGAAAGAGAAAGATGGTTGTGAGGCAGAATGTAAGGGAAGCAGGTCATTTTTAGAATCACAGTGAGAGAGAGAGAGAGAGAGAGAATGAAAGAGAATGAGAAGGTGATAGGTGTGGAGATAAACGAGAGAAGGCAGTCAATTATAAATATGTTATGTAAGAAATTAAGGCATATCATATATCCAGAGTAATAAAGACAAGAATGATCAATTACAAAGGTATTTTAACGGTTCGAAGTGTAAAGCAAGTTCTATATTCGTTTCTATAAAGCCAAAAATTTTTGCGACAAATAAATATATAATTAAAAAGAAAAATGTTTCTACGAAATATAAAGGGAGAAATATGTTCGTATTTAATAAAGTGAGAATAAATACACCTACTCTCAGAAATATGGTTGTTTGTGTGTGTACGAATATAACTACCCCAAAATATGCACACGAAAACAAACATTAATATAAATACATTCACACCGGTCTACATATATACATACATACACACACCTTATATTCAAAGTAATAAATATTTCTTTTTTTGGAAAAGTGTAATGATTTCCGCATCCTGCATAAGCGCCAGGAGATTTCAATTAAGTTATATTATAATTATTGCATGTATGTCATATTATCTGATATTAACCAATCCATGAGGGCAATGTATGCTTCTAAAGTAACCTGCCATATGTGAGGAACACTGTAGTTTTACTAAAATTTACATGTGGAGAAATTAAAATTAGTATCGTAAGGAAATATATATTGTTCTACATCTAGTCTTTCTTTCTACACCACAAAAGCAGCCACTGATCATTCGCAGCCACAGTAGAAATACATTAATATTATCAATATAACAAGGCGGTGAGCTGGCAGAATCTTTAGCACGCCGGGCAAAATTCTTAGCGTTATTTCGTCCGTCTACACGTTCTGATTTGAAATTCCGCCGTGGTCGACTTTTGTTTTCCTCCCTTCGGGGTTGATAAATTAAGTACCAGTTGAGTACTGGTGTCGATGTAATCGACTATACCTCTCCCCCGTATTTCAGCTTTTGTGCCTATATTTGAAGACATATTACCCATTATAACCCGCTTAGATATACTATCTAATTACAATATATGAATTCCATTGAACTTAAAATCTAGAGTCTTAAAAAAGGAATGATACTGAAATGTCTTCGATCAGTTTGTTTGCATTATCAGATTTTATCTCTGGATAGGCAAAGAACTCTTTAAACTCTTCGGAGTTCTAATAAGTAGCATTAACTATTGACTACCAAATGATTTAATCAGTTACCCTTATTCTATTTATAAGGTTCTCCTCCTTAGATGGGAGAAAACATGTGTGCAATGGAAATACACGGTTTGATACTTCATAACTTTTTCCTCTAGTGTTTTGGGGTATCCGAAACTGTGATCTTACAGAAAATTGGCATCACTCTATAGTCTTAATTTACTTCTGGTCCACGATATTTCAACTATTTATTATAGACAATAGTAATAAATATTATTTTCTACAAATGTCTGGTGTCAAATGCTACCTAAAATAAACTGTTTCTATACTAGAGTTCGGTGTTGCCATATCTCAAATCAGTTATAGTTGCATATGCTGAAAATTAGAATAATTGAGTGAATAAGTTTTGTCATGGGCGTTGCAGACAAATTTAATATGTAGCTTCGTTGCCTTTTCATATGACTTCCTGCATTGGCAATAGTGGAGTCGCTTCCGATATATTTCTTCTTTGACATCAATTTCATATAACTATTATATATTGCCACAAATTGGCCCTCTTGGTGTGTCTGTATATGATTTCATTATGAAATAATTTCTAGCTATTTCTTTGTTTCTGATGAATAGCAAATTATATTGTAATAAGTGTGAAATTGATTTGTCATTATGTATGAAATAATAATCTATCTATGCCTATGGTATTAAACATTTTCGGTATTTAAATAAATAAGCTTAGCGATATATTATTGAATGGATATTCAAGGTTTTATAAGTGGGAAAATAATTGAGGCAGAAGGGAACGTTATATAATTATAGCTTTTTGTGTTTCCGATATAGACCATATTTTAATTACATTTTTGATATAGGATTTACTTTTTTTAAAAAGAAATAGGTGTATTATTTTTAAAATGCCAAAGTTTCTTGTGGTCGGCAACAACTTTCTTACACATCAAATCCAAAGAAAACGACAAGTGGTTGTACTATCTCAACGATTAACTCCAAATAATGCCCTTCAGTATTATTTTCCATCTTCGCTAACTGGTTCAGTATTTTTTTTTTCTACGGATATACATCTCAGCCTAAATAAACATGATTTATATCTGCCATTTCCAAGAATTGCATACTCTTTGCGTCTTCCGTCTGGCAACTAAACACTGTTAATTCAAACGTCACAAATGTAACAATTAAATCACAAACAACGATCTCGTTCATCTCACTGGGTTTCTCTTTTCATTCCCCGTCAATAAGCAACACCGCTGTTGTTGTGGGACAAGTAACTATGAACAAGTTGCGTTGTTGAAGAGTATATTCTCTCTCTCTCTCTCTCTCTCTCTCTCTCTCTCTCTCTCTCTCTCTCTCTCTCTCTCTCTCCCCTTGACAATTTCAGCGCTGTCGATGTTATTACATTTGACATCAATAATGTATTCAAATTTCTGTGCCTTAAGAATATATCATGACTTCATTGTCACACAGTGCTCTCCACATATCTCACTTCCTTGTCAAATGTTTCTATTCAGATAAATTTCTATGTGCGTTGGCGTTTACTTCCGTTCACAGAAGCTATTGGCTATAGTAGATACCAAATGCCCAGATGCGTCCCCTCAAGGTCTTCCTCTCGATATTAGAGGACAACATGGTGTCATCTTACACACACATAACGATACCAACTTTCATTCATCCTTAAAAATCTGCTGCTAGATTTTAGCTACAAACACTGTCCCCCATAAATAGCCCTCAAACAATATCATTCAACACAGACTAAAAAAAAGCTTCGATTCCTTTGAACGTGCAGGTGCTCTCGCTAAACATGCATACATACATGCATAAATGTTTTTTTTTTCTCTCTCTCTGTTTATTTTCTCTTATTCCCTCCTGTCGCAGAGCGCCAGCTCGAAACGTAAAGTACTTTTTCATTTTCCCGAGCGTCAGACTAATACACTTGCTTGTTGTTTATAGACCTGTCTTCGTCTTTCGCTTTTCTATAAATTTCCACTATATCTATATACATACATACATACATACATATATATATATATATATATATATATATATATATATATATATATATATATATATATATATATATATATATATATGCGAGAAGAAATGACCGTCCAACCACATCCCAATCATCGGAGGACGTGGCAACAGTGCAGGAAATGTTTAATCGCAGCCCGCAAAAGACAACAAGCCAAGTAGCTCGTGTGAAAGTGTACTAACAAGACACAATACGTACGTGTTGAATAAAGAATTGAATTTTCGTCCGTGGAAAACCTTTTTACGTGCAGGATCTAAAACCTGAAGACTGTGACCGCAGAAGTCCAAGTCATATCTCATGTAACTTTTACCTGAGAGGTTACAAAAGAGAAGAGGTGTACAAGACAAAACCTCGTACACTGGTGGACTTAGAGACACGGATTCAGGAGGTTTTCAATGATATCGCAAAAGACTTCCTTCAGAAGGTTGTTCACTCCATCTCTGGCCGTTTGTGGAAATTGGTTTGATGCCACCGTTGCTTACGTTAAAATATGGAGATTTACATTCATTTTCTCATGTAATATAGAACATGAATAATTTGTTTCAATGAATTTGTTAAAGGAATATGGATTTTATTACCAATTTTAAATGCCTATTTACTTTTCATCCACTCTGTATATACAGTGCCGTTTTTACGTCGTTTGCATTGAGTTTATAGTAGAAGCGAATACGCCTCGTTCTGTTCTTCGTAAAAAGAAAAATGGAGATACTTGCCTTGATACGTTTCATGGTTTGCTGAACGGGCCACTCATTCGAAAACCGTACTTATCATTCAACTTTGAACTGCTCACGAAGACGCAGGCGTTGCTAGTTATTGCTGCAGCAACTAAAATAAGTTGGACACCGTAAGTTTTCCGCTGGTGTTGTTAAAAGTTTAATGAATAATGATGGACAAAACAAGGTGTTTAAAAAAAATCTAAGATACATTCTATGTAGTTAAACTACAGCTTTTATTCGTTTTGCTGTGAAACCTTAAACAGATGTGAATAAATCTTGTTATTTTCTTATTAGATACTCATACACACACATATATATTCACATACATATGTGTGTGTGTATTTGTGTATGCATGAATGTGTTTATCTTGCAGTGGCGTATATCTCTGAACGATATAAATACGAAACTGAAAACTGATATAAACTGTGCTTTAGGAACTAAGTCATTTGTGATATATCTAATGCAACTCTACTGTCAGAAATGCTATGAAGCTATTGTTGGTCTGCTGAAAACCTGTAACCAATAAAGCTATTGTTCACCAATTGTATGAGAACATAATAAAAATAACATAATACGATTCCATGAGAAAACGACTTCAATAAAAATTGAGAAGCTGATTTCGACAGAAAAGAATATTCTAATGTAATAGTGCTCATCTATATAAAAGTCATCAAAATAAATGCTCTTGGAACATTGTCCTTCAGATAACTTAACAGTCACTTTAAATAACACTATAACATATATACATATATACATACATACATATATATATATATATATATATATATATATATATATATATATATATATATATATATATATATGTGTGTGTGTGTGTGTGTGTGTGTGTGTGTGTGTGTGTGTGTGTGTATGGATGCATATATATATATATATATATATATATATATATATATATATATATATATATATATGCATATATATATAGACATATATTCTGATGTAAATGTAAGTGTGTATGTGTGTGTATCATTTTATGTAGATATGAATATATTTGGATAGACATGAAATAGATATTTACATGTGTGTACGTACGTATATGGGTATGTATATCCTCTCGTCTTAAATCTTGAAATAAGAGTTTATGGATAATTCTATATGCAGAAATTTTGTAGAGAAATTATAGCCTATTTTTATTTTCTGATACTTTTACTGCTCTCGTTTATGAGACCGCGACCATGCTGGAGTTGCTGGCAATAATTTCAGTGATTAAATTGGACCTAATACTTTCTCTAGTATTTAATCTACCGATCTATATTTATTGAATGTATCACATTATTTTATACATAAATGTATATACTTCGACGTAACTGAATATTTAAATACTGCCATGCATATTTGTCCAACGATGTGGTTTTAAGCACGCATATATATATATATATATAAGAGTGTGTGTATGTATGTGTGTTAATATACTATGGTTTTCTACACTGCTTCTGTCGATTAACTAGTTCTCACAACTGTGGTTTAAAGTCGGCATTTGTTGCCAGCTCATCGTTGTGTCTTTTCATAATAAATATTGTACTACTTATCTCCATAAATATCATCACCATTATTAGCCTGTACTTGATTATTGTCATTGAAGATGTTATTGTGAAACAATTATGCCTTTAGCCAATATGGATATATATGTCGTTGTTAGTTAACCTCAGAAGTTATTGTTGTAATGAGTGATCTAAGATGTGCATTGGACAGGCTATGTAATTTTTGTTATATATTTTTACGACCTTTCAACTATTTACGAAAAGACAGTCTTCCTAGCGGATATTTTACATTATTACTCAGTCGGAATCTGTAGATTTGTACAGTGAAATATTTTTTTAAAAAACACTTTGGAGGAAAAGTGAAAGCAATATCTGATATATTGTTATTATTTTACATTATTTTATTAAGAGCTGGAAGAACTATGTTTATGACTTTTCTACGATGTCTTTTGTAGTTTAGTCTTTGATGTGGAGTATAATGTAAAACTGATTGTTGGACAAAGAAAGTAGTGAGGGATTCAAGATCAGGAAAAATAGAAGTAGTTAAAAATCTAGTTTATATGATAGACAGTCAGAATGTTCAGATGAAACGAAAACGCTGTAGCACAAATTCAAAATAGAAAGAGAAATAGAGTGAGAGATAGAGAAAATACAAAAACTGATTGTAAATCAAATTGTTTCGGGGGAGTTTTTGTTATGAATATTCTTATTTAAGATGTGGCAACAATGTACGTGAACAAAATTCGTGCTGAGCTGCCGGAAATATATGCCTTAGAAATATATGCCCATGTACTGCCATTTTTCCGGCTTGAAACCCTTTCTTACAATTAAGCAACTAAAATCTTCAGAAATTTAGAGGTGCGAAAAGGTTACTATTTCCGTTGTATTTAGTGCTCATGATATAATACGATATAGTTTTCACCATATCAGAGTATTTGGTATTGCATTATAATCTCTATTAAATTTTACCTCCCAACCAAATATATTTAACTGCAGACCATGCCTGACAGCTATTAATTAATACGGAAGAATCAATTTTCAGAAAACTATTAACTTCTTGGGTTTCACTTAATCTTCCAATTATCAACTAATTCTAGAAAATATGTTGCACCTAAGATTCGCAATGTTTTGGATTAATTATAATTTTGTATTTTGAAATATAAAAATAAATTCAGCCACGATGCAATTATGAACATTTGAATAAATAACGAAGTATTTTCTAATGTTCTACTCTCTCCTGTTAGTGTCGTTTTTAGTGATACACAAAATGCGGACGAGTTTGTTTTTCATCTCTCTTAATATAAGTATATTAATGATGTCACTGTGATATCAAAGGTTTTTTTTTTCTAACATTAAAACATCTAACTTACGTATAGACGCATCTATGCATGCATATATTCATTTCCTATTTTGTGATGTGTGTGATTCAATGAGTGATTGAATCTCAGTAGACATGATCCGCAAGTTAGTATTATCTTCCTTATACAAACTTCAGTATACAGATTTTTCTATTGCATATCACTGCTAGATTCTTTTAACTTTATATTTTAATTTGATATTTTAGAGAAAAGATTGTTGCCCTTGTTGCTTTGTATTCCTTTATTTCTTATTGACCAGATATTAGCAAATATTTGATCAAACAATTTTCTTCTCTGACCATCCCGATTTCGTTTCAGGGACTTTAAATTTAAGAAAACACTACACACTACAAGATTCTTTTAAGATACTAAGGCAGATTTGATGAATATTTCGCTCCTACTCCAACTAATACAATCAGTCGATTAAATACTCCTTTATTAATTCCAACATTCATGGGTTTTCAGCTATGATGATTGCGTTAAGTTTAAAAACCAAATACAGCTAAGTGAAATATAAATACTTATTCTAAAAACCGGAGCCGATTTTGTTTAGATTTTCCAGTTAAATCCATAATAATAACCACTCACTGAAAACAAAGCATTATAAATAGAATACTAAGTGTTTTATTTCATTCATGAAGTAAGAAATATTCCCTTTCCAGTTAATATTATTTTTCAGTTACACACTGGAATAAATATAAATAAATCTACACTTTTCTTCGAAATAATTATAATTAGAAGAGCAGAGTATGGCATTTCACTTGAATATCCTCTCCAAACATTCAAACAATCATGTACGTATGTGGTTAAATATTCATCCATTTTATAATTGTTATGGCATATTTGTGTACTTTAAAATTGTTAATTTATCACGACGTAGATCTAAATAAACATGAATGTTCCCTTCAACGTCCTCAACATTTGTTCTATGTACGTCTTGAAACACAAACTACTTACCCATTATTTAATTACTACCTTTTAAGTATTCATTTTCTAAAGTATTTGCTCTTTCCTCCAGAAAATTACAAACATCAATTCAGAATTTTAAAATGCATCCTACAGCGAAACCCATTTCAACAATTATTATCAACGAATCTACACAAATTTAGCATTTATTGCTGAATAGGAATCAGAATATATTCACCTAAATAGAGACAAAAGACAAAACTTCTCTGATAATAACAAACATTATGTTCTTCACAAGCTTCTCTCGTTTCTCTCCCTTCTTCAAATACTACGTTGCTTTCCTCTTCTTCGCTTACTGCTTATATTATTAATATCATTATATTTATTATTATTATTATTATTATTATTATTATTATTATTGTGAGTGTACAAAGTGGTTGCTATTAGAGACGCTAAAGCAGCCGACGTAATGTGTTTTGAATTAAAACCTTGCATACATTGATGTTTTGCCTCTCAGAAACAGTCAAGTGTCAGGTCGATTAGATTATGTTGAAGCCATATACCAATGTCGGAAATCATTTGGACGGTGGAAATCGAATTAACTCGTTGTGTCTGGTTTCGGCCCTTCACTATCTACGTTCAAATATCTCTTTTCAATACTATTTTTTAACAGTCCTGTACAGGGTTTCCTTAGTCGACTATGGATCTGTGTCTATGTTAGAAATAATCCAAACAAAAACAATGACAACAACAACAAGAATAACAACAACAACAACAACAATAATAATAATAATAATAATAATAATAATAATAATAATAATAATAATAATAGTAGTAGTAGTAGTAGTAGTAGTAGTAGTAGTAGTAGTAGTAGTAGTAGTAGTAGTAGTAATAATAGTAATAATAGTAATAATAGTTATCGTTTCTACTCTAGGCACAAGGCCTGAACATTTTGGAAGGGAGATAGTCGATGTAATCGACTCCAGTAAACCACTAGTACTTATTTTATCGACCCCGAAAGGATGAAAACGAAAGTCAGACTATAGCTCTCTTGCGGCTCTGCTTTAAGGTACAGCGTGCAGATAATCCAATGTTCGTTTTCTTGGAGTAAGATATAGAGGTTAATAATTCTCTTATATCCTCATTCCGTCTAAAGGCTACAATGGGCGGCTGAGGAAATATCTGTTAGAAACGGTATTTCCTCAGTCGGCCATTGTAGCCTTTTGTGATACGCCTCACTGACCTTGACTTTCATTCCTCTGTCATACAGCTCCAAAATCCTTAATTATCTATACCCACTACCGTAGCGTTCACGCATGGTCTTTCCTGATGGAAACCCCAATCTTCTGCAGGATGCTTTCTTACCTCTTTTCATATTAAGTACTGAGCATTTGGTAATCTCAAATTCCATATCGATGTCCTTAATATTATTATTATTATTACTATTATCATTATTATTATTATTATTATTATTATTATTATTATTATTATTATTATTATTATTATCATCATCATCATCATCGTCATTATTATTATTATTATTATTACTATCCTTATTATTATTATTATTATTATTATTATTATTATAATTATTATTTTTATAACGTGCTTTCACTTCACTACCGAGCGCAGCTCTGTGCGCCTTGGGTATGTGCTGTGGTTTGCTGTGGTGCTCTTATGTTTACTGTATTGAAAGTGTTTTGCGTAGAATGTGTGCAGTACCCAGTAGTGCAATTTTCTGTATGTTATATATATTTGTAAGTCCTGGTGTTTTTGTTATGTATTTGTCTGAATATTTTTTTATTATACCTAAGACACCTACTATGATAGGAATTGTTTCTGTTTTTAGATTCCACATTCGAGTTATCTCTATTTCCAGGTCTTTGTATTTTGAAAGTTTTTCCATTTCTTTTAGAGAAACGTTGTCATCTGCTGGTATTGAAACATCAATTAGAAGGCATTTGTTTCCTTCATGATCTTTGACAACTATATCTGGTCTATTTACCTTAATTTCTCTATCTGTGTGTATTGGCATATCCCAGAGTATGGTTGCTTTCTCGTTTTCTGTGACCTTTTCTGGCGTGTGTTTATACCATCTTTTTTCTGTTGCTATTCCATAATGTTGGCATAGCTTCCAGTGTATATAGGTCCCAGCTCTGTCGTGTCTGTGAATATATTCCTTCTTAGCCAGGACTGGGCAGCCAGAGATAATATGATTTATTGTTTCTTGTCGATCTCCACATATTCTACAGTTACTTGTTATATTTCTTTTCATTATGTGTTTTTGGTAATTTCTGGTGGGGAGGCTTTGGTCTTGTGCAGCAATTAAAAATTCTTCAGTCTCTGCTTTGAGTCCTGAGCTTCTCAGCCATTGCTGGGATTTTTCTCTGTCTATTTCTTTCGCATTTAGTTTAGCCCAGTATTTACCATGTAGGGGCTTTTCTTGCCATCGTTTTATCATGGTCCGTTGCTGTTCTAGTTTTAGTTTGGATTTCATTTGTTTTATAGCTTTTGTTGTTTCTTCTTCTTCTTCTTCGTATTTGTTAGGTAGATTGATTTCTTGTTTGTATTTGTCAGCTTCCTTAAATACTGAAAACAGTTTTTTGTTTTGCTCGTGTTTTGTGGCTATTTGTATTAGTTTCCCTTGCTTCTGGAGTAGGTATTTTTGCAGTCCTATGGTGGTTATTTTATAATAGTTTTCTAGCTGTATAAGACCCCTGCCACCTTCTGTGCGTTGTATATATAGCCTTTCTATGTCAGATTTTGGGTGGTGCATCCTATATCCTGTCATTATTTTTCTTGTTTTCCTGTCTATTTTACATAGTTCGTTTAGTGTCCAGTTAAGGATGTTGTAGCTGTAGCTTATAACTGGGACAGCTAAAGTGTTGATACCCATTATCTTGTTTTTAGCATTGAGCTCTGTTTTTAGTATTGATCTAACTCGTCTATAGTACTCTTTCTTTATTTTTTCTTTCATTTGTGTATGTTGTATCCTATCTAGTTCATTGACTCCTAAATACTTATATGGTTGACTTTCGTCTAGTTCTCTTATTTCATTGGCTTTATCTAGTGTTATATTGCTACTTTTAACTAATTTTCCTCTTTTCAGGGTTGCTTTGGCACATTTTTCTAATCCGAATTTCATTTCTATTTCCTTAGTAAAGCCGTGTACTGTCTGTAGTAGTGTTTCTAGCTCTTTGTCGTTTTTTGCATATAATTTTAGTCATCCATATATAGAAGGTGGCTGACTGTTTTTCCATAGCATTTGTAACCGCATCCAGTTCTATTTAGCAATTCTGTTAAAGGTGTGAGTGCCAGGCAGAACAGGAGTGGAGAGAGCGTGTCTCCCTGGAATATTCCTCTTCTAATGGGGATGACTTTCGTTTTCACAAGTCCCTCTTTTGTTTGGAGCTCTAGCACTGTCTGCCATTTGTTCATTGAGTGCTCTATGTATTTTATGATAATTGGTGCCACCTTGTTTATGGCTAGTGTTTCCAGAATCCACGTGTGGGGAACACTGTCGAAAGCCTTTTGGTAGTCCACCCAGGCCATACTGAGGCCTTTCTTCTTTCTGCGGCTGTCTTCAGTTATGGCTTTATTGATCAATAATTGATCTTTACAGCCGTATGAGCCCTTGCAGCATCCCGTCTGCTCTTCTGGAAACAGGTTGTTATTTTCCAGGTGTTTACTCACTCTCTGCGATATTATTGCAGTAAAGGCTTTGTAGATCGTAGGGAGACAGGTTATAGGTCTATAGTTTTGTGGTTTCTCCGTTTCCGTGGATTTGGGGATTAAGATGGTTTTCCCTTTTGTGAGCCATTCAGGCATTGTTTCTGGATCTGCTATTATGTTGTTAAAGTTTTCTGCCAGCTTTTTATGCATTGCTGGCAGGTGTTTTAACCAGAAATTGGGGATCTTGTCGTGTCCAGGTGCTTTCCAGTTGCTTAGTCTTTGCAGTGTCTGGGTGACCTCTTCAGTTGTTATAGGGGCCCAGAGTTGCTCAGGTGCTAAGTTCGTTGTTTTAATGGTCCTTTTTTGGGGTTGTTGCTTCACCGACCATATTTGTTTCCAGAATTTCTCTAGTTTTTCTGCTGTTGGTGCTGAAGTAATGTCTATTTTATTTTTACCCAGTTCTTGGTAGAGTTTTTTGGGGTTGGATTTGAACTGTTTGTTTTGTTCAAAGAAACGTTGGCGTTTCTCATACCGGCGGATCCTCTGTGCTTTGGCAAGGATGTCTTGCTTTAGTTTTTCTTTTGCCTCAGGTAAGTCTTTTTCTGTAATGCTGTATTTGTACAGTATTTTTGTTTTCTTCTTGTTACTTAGTAGTGTTGATTGTTTACTAATTTCGTTGAGAATCGATAAATCTTTTCTCTTTTTTTTAATTTTGTTCTGGATGTTATTTATCCACAAGGTCTGTTTGGGTGGTAGAACTCCTGTTCGGATGGGTTTGAGTGAGTATCCTGCTTCTTTTGTGGCTGCAGTGGCTGCCGCATATATCATGTCATTTAGCTCAGTGATATTGCCTGTTGTTTCTGTGGTTGTTAGTTCCGTGACGGCCAGGTTTATGCTATTTATTATTGATGTTTTATTGTCTATTTTGATTTTTGGGAGATATAATCTGTGGTCCATTCTAAGATCTGTGGTTTTCAGTTCTTCGGTTATTTTCATTTTCATAGTATCGTAATTATTAGGTTTCCCTTCGTTATTTCCAGGCTTTATATTTGTTTTGCCTTCCTTTTCATTCATATGTTTGTCTGTGGTGTTCTGGATTGGTGCTTTTTGTACACTATTAAACATCTCTACGGTCTGGGTTTGTTGTTTTTTGTTTACTTCGTTTTTGCCGGGCATATTACGTTTGTCCTCGTGTTTTGCTATCTCAGTGTTTATATTATTATTTGGCATTGCTGTGTGACTACTATCTAGATTTTCCTGATGTATTTTTTCTTTCAATTGTTCTATTTCTATTTCTGATATTTTTGTTTGCTTTTAGAATATATCTTCTTATGTTAGCTAGTTTGTTAGGGTTCATTGTTTTATCGAGGTCTATATTTACATTATTTTTCTTCCATGTTTTATATGTATGTGTTGTTGCGTTTTCGTTTTTTGGGTAGAGTACTGCTGTGAAATAGGCGTGTAGGATCGAAATGTGTTCCTCACGTGTCCATTTATGCCGTTTTGGTTTTGTTTGCGGGACATGAGGAACAACGTCCGGCCCTTTATTTTGACGGTCGTCGTTTTCGTAGGGTACCGGTTCGTTTATTTCTGTTGTGAGATTGTTTTGCACGTTCATATCTTCGTATTTTTTTCTTAACAAGCTTACAGTACGTACTTCTCGGTTGTTATTCTTGGGTGAAATAATACCGGTGATATTTAATATGTTTGTAATTTTTTTGTACATGGTGTTTTGGGGTTCGAAGATGGTCTGATTTTGATGTAACACGTGTTTACGATCGCTGTGCGGGTAGTGGAGGTATCAAGTTAAAATACATCATTATATTTGTAAAAATAGAGATAAATTTCAATGAGTATTACTTACTCGGATATAGTCCAACCCTTTGTCAGCTATTTTTTGTATATGGTGTTTGGGTTTGGGGATGGTCTGTATTTTGATGTAACACGTGTGTTTACGATCGCTGTTCGGGTAGTGGAGGTATCAAGTTAAAATACATCATTATTATTATTATTATTATTATTATTATTATTATTATTATTATTATTATTATTATTATTATTATTATTATTATTATTATTATTATTATTATTATTATTATTATGGTGGTGGCGACATGGCAGAATTGTTAGCACGCTGGATGCGATACTTAGTGGCATTTTTCATTTTGACCATCTTTATTTTCTGAGTTCAAACTCCACCGAGGTCGATTTTGCCTTTCAGTGTTTAGTGCTCCTAGTAATGAAAACGAGAGTTAAACGCAGCCAAAACAACAGCAATAATAATCTCGAAACAAACAGAAAACATTTCTGCGCAGCAGTAGCAGCCGATTCACTTCCGACGATGAGAAACAGACAAACAGACAAGCGAGACTATACCGAACAGAAAACTCAAAAACATCTCAGAAAAAAAAAAAGAAAAATGGAATAGAGTTCCTGCAGAGAAGGAACATTATCTGTTTCAGACGAATCTGTATGTTATTAAGGAAATGCAGTGACTAGCGAGATGAAGGACCCAGACCTGGATGAAATGTAAATTTATAGACATTCATAAGAAATCCTGAACTTTAGTAATACACACAATACGCAAGAGAAATATCCAGACGAAGTCCTGGTAGACAAGGAAAATGATTTAGTAAGCGTAGACAAAGAGAATAGAAAGTGCCAGGTAATTAATTTACAGCTCCAAATGATGAATAAGTCAATGTGAAAGGTATAGAGAAAATAGCAAAGTATCAGAGTCTAGCCATTGCGTTACAGAAGCTGGGCAAAATGAAGGTAAACTGGATCCTTGTAGCAACCATTCCTAAAGATTTGAACAGATGGATAGAGGAAATAGTCAAAAAAATAGTTTAGGGTAGCTCAAGAAAACAATATTATTAACGACAGCTAGAATACTGTGGAAGTCCTTGGTATTTAAGTTTACTTGTTGTAACCCGATGTGGGCAATGTTTTTCAGCAGGCTAATCTATTTCGCGTAACTGAAATAATAACAACAGTAATGATAAGGTAAAAGCTTATGCAACTCGAATACTATAATACAATAGGCATTGTATGATTACAAATAGATCTAGCAAGTAATAACTGAAATAAAGCACGTAATAACACAGGATATTTGAAATTGCAGTGATGCGGAGAAGGGAAGGAATAATTAACCATGTTGCTTTGAGGATTCTTTTTGCTGACAAATTATTTTCATGGATGATATAATGGTGGGTTACATGCTTCAGAAGTTGTATTGGCATTGTGAAATATCAATGAAAAAGAGGCGGCATAATTATATAGTTGCAGATTTCGGTTTCGTCGATATGCATAGAAATACAACACTTAATTAACTATGTAGGAATTGCTGATACAAGGGACACTGCCATCTTTTTGACTAAAATACTCAAAGACCCTCAACAAGGAACAGGCACCCATAGAGTCAAGATTTTGGACAGATGCTCAGTCCTGAGAGATGCTTATATAAAATATTGTCGCTGTGAAAACTGACGCACACACGCAAAAATATTGAAACCATACATATTTTTACATTCAAGAAATCTTGTGACATGGAACATCTCTGAGAATTTTATGTCACAAAATTTCTTCAGCATAGCAGTGTTATTTATTTAATACCTACAAGGGGATACACACAAAGAGGACAAACAAGGACAGACAAACGGATTAAGTCGATTATATCGACTCCATTGCGTAACTGGTACTTATTTAATCGACCCCGAAAGGATGAAAGGCAAAGTCGACGGAATTTGAACACAGAACATCGCGGCAGACCGAATACCGCTAAGCATTTCGCCCGGCGTGCTAACGTTTCTGCGAGCTGTATTTAGCAGTGTGTATTTTGTGATGTTAACTATGTAATTGTAATTTCAGTTATTTTCGTAGGCGGCATTTATAGTGTATACATTTCCTGCTATCTTTATACTTAGCATAGTTGTATTTCGCAATGTATTCTACGAACTTATAGTATGTTCTGTAAATTTTGGAACAAAATATATATTATTTTCCTTTAAACATTCCCAGAATCGATGTATAACACAATAACACAGAGGGAACAAACAAAGACAGATAAACGGATTGAGTCGATTATATCGACCCCAGTGCGTAAATGGTACTTCTTTAATCGACCCTGAAAGAATGAAAGGCAAAGTCGACCACGGCGGAATTTGAACTCAGAACGTAGCGGCAGATGAAGTAGCGCTAAGCATTTCCCTCGGCGTGCTAACGTTTCTGCCAGCTCACCATACCCTCCCCCCCGCTCTCTCTCTCTCTCTCTCTCTCTCTCTCTATGTATATATATATATATATATATATATATATATATATATATACATATAAATATACACATATATATATATATATATATATATATATATATATATATATATATATATGTATATAGATACATACATATATATCTCTATTTTTACTCTTTTACTTGTTTCAGTCATTTGACTGCGGCCATGCTGGAGCACCACCTTTAGTCGAGCAAATCGACCCCAGGACTTATTCCTTGGAAGCCTAGTACTTATTCTATCGGTCTCTTTTGCCGAACCGCTTAGTTACGGGGACGTAAACACACCAGCATCGGTTGTCAAACAGACACACAAGCACACATACATATATATATATATATACATTTATACGACGGGCTTCTTTCAGTTTCCGCCTACCAAATCCACTCACAAGGCATTGGTCGGCCCGAGGCTATAGTAGAAAACACTTGCCCGAGGTGCCTCGCAGCGGGACTGAACCCGGAACCATGTGGTTGGTAAGTAAGCTACTTACCACACATCCACTCCTGCGACTATATATATATATTATATATTTATATATTTATATATATATATATATATATATACACATATACATATATATACATACACACGCACACACAAACACACAAACATATATATATATATATAAATATATATATATGTATATATATATATATATATATATATATATATAGCATTCATATATGTACCTATATATGCAATTTCTTTTTCTCAAAACGTAAATGGATTGGGAATCGTATAATGCGACATCCGAAGAGGGAGAATAATAAAGTAATAAAACAAGATATATGTATCGATATATATTTTGATTTTAACCAGTGATTTCACTCTTCTTGACAGTAGATATATATTAAGTCTTAAATACATTTATCTTCTCTAGATTGATAATATTTTTCATATTCTTATTATCTGACTTCAATCTTTATTTTCTAATCACTATTCCGTCTTGATCAATATAATTTTAAGAAAGATGTTAAACAGAGAAAGTATTAAGTGTATGTGTATGGTGGGTATATGTGTGCGTGCGTGTGTATGCCTGTGTGTGTGTGTGTGTGTATGTGCAGTTATCTTCAAAAAAGACTTTTATTTCGCGACTAGATTTAACACTGCCATTTTGCACCTTGGATCTCTTTGGCGGGGTCTACTCGGATTTAAGCATTCTAGTCAGACTTCTGTCTTGATGGTATCTTTCTCTCTTCCACCAGTCTCGGTTGCTATATTATTTAATTACATAAAGTCGGCGAGCTGGTGGAATCGTTAGCACGCTGGGAAAAACGCTTACCAGCATTTAGTCTGTCTTTGCGTTGTGAGTTCAAATCCTGCTGAGCTCGACTTTACGTTTCATCCTTACAGGTTCGATGTAATCGACTTAACCCTTCCACCGAAACTAAAGACTGTTGTGTCATGACTGAAAGCAATATTTAATTACGCACACACACACACACACACACACTGATGATAGATAGACAGGTGAATAGATAGAGATGGGGGTGAAGAGAGAAACAAGAAAAAAACACGGAGAGAAAGACAGAGAAGAACACAGATGACGGAAAAATAACTGAATATACTATCTGATATAGCTATTAGTTATGTCTATCTGTTATAGCTATTGGTTATGTCTAGCTTTATTTTCAACTACTTAAAACATCCACCGAGAGCTGAACAGCAGGTCTTCAAAGAAACTCTGCATGCCTCTTCATGCCAGTGTTTCAATCTGTAATTACTTACCGGGACTCATCTAGGCCACGACATGTGGACAGCTTTTGCTACCACAAAGGGCTATCCAAGACAATGGCACATTCTGTGCTATTGTATTGCCTACCTTGAAAATCTCACCGGGTTATTAAAATCTAAGCTACCTGTTGATTGTAGAGTAAATCATGATTTTTGAAATTTACTTCCATTTCCCATTGACCAGATGCAGTTGACACACTTCTCAACTGCTTCTACTTTTGTCTTAAGGGCTTTAGTTTTCTTTCTAACAGAAAAGAAGAACCGCTTTATGAGATCATACACAGATTTCCACTCAAATCCATTGGCACCTATCTCTATGACGAGGACGTTGTTTGACGTCAGAAACCTAAATTATCATATTTGTCAGGCTTCTAAATATGAGCACACTTCCCTTCGAAACGCGGTGTAGATGGAACAGGGACAACTGACAAAGGGGTATACTCTTTATGTTGCATATCTCGTTTCATGGTTTGTTTTTTTCGTTGTTCGAAAGAAGTTCGTTTTCTGTTTTCGTCTTCATGTTTTCGTTTCTCATTGTGTTTAACGTTTTTTGTAATGCCCTGTACCCATAAATGCTTGTATCTATACATATAGATGTAGGTATGTACATATATGTATGTATATATGCATATGTTTATATTTTATTTATATTATATATATATATATATATATATATATATATATATATATATATATACATACACACATTCACACATTGATGCATACGCACACACATATATACATAAATATTTACATATGTTTTTTTCCGCGCGCGTGCGAGCGGGTGGGCGTGTGTGTGTAAAATACAATGTTTGTGAGTTCGTTTATCCTTTGGGACGTAATTTCGTAGGTGATTATTATTTGAATATTAAGTTATTCGTAAATTATGTGCTTTCATAAGTTTCACATTGACATACACAGGCATAGATATGTAGACATATGCATACACACATAGATACATACATACATACATACATACATACATACATACATACGTTCATATATATATCTATATATATATATATATATATCTATATATATATATATATATGTATATATATATATATATATATATATATATAGTCACGTACAAAACCTAGTGAATGAGGAAATATATTTCGGAAATAACGGTTGTAAGTCTGCCTCCGAAATTAGCCAAATCTATCTAACCTCAAGTACATCTGCATAGATTAGATTTATCGATAACTTCCCAAATCGGACGCCAAAATCTAATCTACAATAGATAGTATCAAAAGCACAATCGCTACGGATTTATAGGAATCGTATATGAATATGGAAAAAGTCGTAAATGCAGACATTATACATTGAAAATATATAAGTCATTTGATAACGGCAGGCAGTAAATATGTCAGATTAGATTTGTGGGTGGGCTAAAATATGCTGAGCAGTAATATCCCTCTCTCTCTCTCTTTTCATCCGTCCCTCTTTTCCTCTTTCTGTTATTCTCACTTTCACACACACGCACACATACACACCCTCTCTCTCCCTCTCTCTGAGCCTCATTCTCTCTCTCACCTTCTTTTTCTTCTGTCTTTACACTTGCATACACACAAGCATTGAATATCATGTAAATATTATTATATATATATATATATATATATATATATATATATATATATATATATACCGGAGTAAGCACATAAATATGAAACAAGGTGGGAAAAAAGAGTACTCAAATACCATAGTTAGAGTAATATGCTTTATTTAAAAGCAGCAGAAATATCACAAAAACTGTTCATCAGAGCTTCACGTTCTCGTTTGAGTAACAGTTTTTGTGATATTTCTGCTGCTTTTAAATAAAGTATATATATATATATATATATATATATATATATATATATATATATATATATATATATATATATATATATATACGCATATATATATACATATGTATGTATATGTATATATATGTATATATGTATATAAATATATATATATAAACATATATATATATACATATATATATATATGTATATATATGTATATATATATATATACATAAATATATATATATATATACATATATATATATGCATATATATATATGCATATATATATATGCATATATATATATACGTAAATATATACATATATATATACATATATATATATATATATATATATATATATATATATATATATATATATATATATATATATATATATATATTTATATATATATATATATATATATATATATATATATATATATATATATAAACAGAGAGGGAGAGCGAGAGCGAGATTATGTATAATCCATGCGTAGGTATATTACTATATTATGGCTATACTATATTTCATCAGGTCTTTTACGTTATACATATGTCGCTTTGCAGTTTTGTTAAATTCAAATGTCTACTTTCTGTTCACTTGTCTTTCTGTGTTGTTATTGAAGTTATGAGGGACAATACCCATAAGTTTTCATGGTTATTCGAGTTGATACGCTCCTTCGAAAATCTATAACTGCAACGATATAAACAAAATACACGTATTTCCGTCGCGTTGTAAATAATATCTTTAATCACGTATAGTTATCTCACTTCCATGTAATAATCTTAACGTCTGTCTGACATTTTTTGATTAATACATCCATAAAGTTTTAATATTACATTCTTTATACATCTTACCAGACTCCTTTTGTGAGGGATCTTCTCATTGTAAAGAAATATTTTATAAAATGTATGAATTGATGTGAAGCCCTTTGTTTTTGTGTGTAAATGCCGCTACTTAAAAGTTTTCTGGTATCCTAAGGCAGGTTTTCATGGCGTATAAGTGACCGGGGCCACAGCATTCCCCCTGAACGGGACGTCAATCCGTTTCAGATTTCAAGACCATCAAGTCGATTACATCGACTCCAATACTGGAACGGTGCTGAATTTTATTGACTCCGAATGGAGAAATTGTAGAATGAACGTCAACGGGATTTGAACTCAGAAAAATAAACAGCCCGAAGAAATGCAGTTAAGCACTTTGTCCGAAGTGCTAACGATTCTGTCAGTTCGCTGCCAAAGTACGTCAATTATCGATACCTAAATATTGAATATCTATCGAAAAATCGGTAGAATTTCAATTCCCATCTTACTACTATAAATCAATACATCGATGTTCTATTGTCTCCACAATATCGTATGTTTACTCTTCATTGTATTGTATTATTGTTGCTCATGGAATGTCATTCCAGAAGAACCTGATAGAATAGACTGAAATGTATCCTTATATTATTATTTTATTCTTTTATATATTTCAGCCTTGAGGCTGCTATTTCTTATTTTGTTTACATCACAGACTCAAGTATTGCATTCAATTCGAACCTAACAAGATTTGATCTTAAAATGTCCAAGTTAAATAACGCAGAAAAACTTTCCCATCGTTTAATAATTCCTGCAAACTCACCTCACTTATATAGTGTTGTTGTAATCAGTGTATATTCCATGTCTACGGTATATTTCGAAGTTGTATATTTGAATTGTTCTGTAAGTGACAATGCCAATTGGTTCATTTGGATTATATCATGCCAAACTTCAGTTAACCAACGCTACGAATGAAGAAAATATATTTAAAATTATTCTGACAAAACATTATTACATTTCGCCATTTTCGACTGAAGTATAAATTGAATAGGTCGCTGGGAATAACAGAATGAAGATTAAACTATTGATTTATCAACTAAATAATCTTCGGTGATTTGATTACAGTCACAATTTCTCAATACAATATGAATGTAGTTCTCCAATCCCATTTCGCGACATCAAGAGAGGCAGCAGCATTATCACCATCAATATTAACACCAAAAACAAGCACAAGAAAATGTTATAATATTGCCACCAACCTCAAACATATTCTTCATTTCTTTCCTGCGCAATTCTATATTTGTCGTATCTATTGAAACAATATCCAATATCTCCAACGCCACTTGATCTATGCGGTTAATTACTTTTAGAAAGTTGTTCATATTAGCACATTGCTGTCAATGTAGTTCGCCTGATATTCCGAACTTTTGGAGAGTGGTACAATCCAAAGTATATTACTTGCAATGTATGCTGTCATCTTCTATATATTATCACATCTTAGATATATAGCTTGCCGGATATCCCGTTGACTGTTGAGTATTACGACATTCCCAGTTGTATAAAGATTACCGAACTTAATGAAATACAGTGCATTTAATTAGCACTAAGAATATTAACAACAAGGCGTTCGGAATTGTATATCAACATTGATGTAATTGTGCTGATGGAGTTTTCTAATATTAAATGCTAGTCGACAGCTATGTTTTGCCATTAGTAATTCCAACTTAACGGTTAATGTTTCAATGGTTCTCATCTTCAAGTTACTTAATACACATTATCTCATTTTCCTAACTTCCAGGTATGTGTATTTCACTGTTAAAATAGAGGGAACACACTATTCTTGTCAATATTTTCATTAAATTTTTATATTGACTTCGTATGTGCCCCCGTAAATTTAACTTAGAGATGGAGTGGAAATTTTGACAACACCCCAGAGATACAACATACTTCAATGAATTGCTGGAAAGAATTGCGTGATTTCGAGTTGCGAAGTGGCATGTCTAAAAGAATGTATTGCAAATTGAATGATAGAAACGTTAGGCTCTGTAATTCTATTCTAGCAGTAGAGTTATGGCAACTACAATAAAGGAAGATCATACTGGCAAAAGTGTGAGACACAAAAGCATTAATTATTAATCAGAGATACATGTATTCTGGAAGTGGCATCGGAAGAGAAGGACTCAAAGACGTATCTTGAAAGAGCATAAACATTTTACTAATACAGTACATGTAAAAGCAGAAAGAAATAGCCTGGCTCAGCATTCATCTAGAATATTTTTAACAATATAAAAAACGTCTAAGTTGTTGCCGAATGAAATTCCTTACTAATTAATTTACTGGTTACTTCGAAACGTGACATCATAGCGTTAAAACTTTAAACACTTCAGCGCTAAACTCGAGGTCTTCAACGTTAATACCACAAAAGAAATTTAATCTCTCGGTGCAACTATTGACTTTACCGGTGAGAGAGACAGAGAGATGTAGGTAGGTATGTAGATAGATAGATAGATAGATAGATAGATAGATAGATAGATAGATAGATAGATAGATAGATAGATAAAGAGAGAAATACATACATACATACATACATATATACATACATACATACATGCATAAGTATCGCAGGTTGTTAAGGCTCTGATGACACCCTAAAACTACAGAAAGATCTGAATGCAATATGCAAGAGAGTAAATGAAAATAACATGCAGTTCAATGCTGGAAATTTCAAATAGATTGCAGTCAGAATATACATGGAGTGCCTAGTGTGATCTCGCAGTCAGAGTCGGTGAGTGATCTAGAGAATCCACATGAATAATCATATAACATTCCATCTGCATATTAGTAAGCCTGCGATATTGTGTAGTCGAGTGGCTGGTAGGATCCAGAGGTTATTGAGAACAAGGAAAGAAGATACCATGCTACTCCTATCGACAACATTTGTTCTCAATCGCCTAGATCACTGCTCTTGGGTGAGTTCGCCTGAAAGTGTCAAATTAACATTGCGATTCGAGGCAAACCAGCTCTATACACAAAGACGACTGAGAGAGATGAGGCTTTTGGAGAGGTCAAAAATCTGTGACTCTACTCCCTAACGAAAAGACGCGCAAGCTTCAGATGCCAAGATATCAAAAATTATCAAAGAACGCTTTTGCTATAGAACGGTAAATCCATTATTTCGTTTTCTGAAAAAGCAGCGTTTTGTACTTACAACAGTTTTGCATAATAGCAACGATATATATCATCCTACATACAAGCAGACATTTTTTTTTTTCGTATCTACTATCTCTCATATACTTCTTGTTTTAATTTTTTTTATCAGCTGATAAATCAACCTAACAAACTGAAACTAAATTTCCCTTCAATCACAACTTCAAAAAAATTATTTTGGTTAGTGTCGCATACAAAATAGAATTGTCAGGACTACAATGTGTTTTATCACGAATTTACTCAATCAAGGATGATCTGATATTAAACTTTAGCAAGAGTACTTTAGAATCGGGTCAAGCTACACATCAATTACATTTCCTAAACAAATCTGAGTGAGCCTATGGGTACACAGGCACTTTCCGTGTTTCTAGAACTAAGTAATAAAAACATAATCCGTGTGTATCCCTTAAAAGTTTAGAAGATCACGTTATTTTTCTTATTTCGACTATGAATGTGATTATATGAATTAACATTATTCAATAATCGCTTTAAATGTACTAAATCACGTACAGCAATCAAAATTTGTATCAGAAGTAAACGATATTGATGTACAAATCACTAAACCAATACGACGTAGCAACTTCAGCTCTCTAAATTTGAAGTCTTACTCTAAAAGGTTAAGATTCCCAATATCAGCGGCCTCCGAGCGGGAATTAGAGTTCACACAATATTTATGTTTGATGTATTGGTTCGATGCCAAATAGGTGCTAAATTATTATGTCAGTGTGACTTTTAGGACTTAATAACTTATGGTAAATCATTTATACAATAGATTCTAAAACAAATACAAATCCATAACATACATTATTGGATACAGAAATATGAAATTTGCAAAAAAAAAACCCAGATGACCTCCCAGAGGAAACAGCACATTAAATGGTAACAACTACAAGATCTGCATTACATGGCCAAACTAAAGTTTTGAGTCCATCACACGCAACTGTAATTCTAAAGAAGAAAGCCATTGGTATGAATCATTTCACAGAAAGGGCGAACACATGGAAACACTCAGCTCATAGTATTAGTGTTAACTTGCCAAAATTTATCGCCTATTCATCTGAAGGAAATGATTAGTGTATTTGTGCTTTATTCCAGGTCAATGAGATATAATTCCATACAATAAACTATTTGAGAGATCTCTCACAGTATGACAGTATGAAACTGAAGGTAAATAGTACCAAATACTTCCTAAAAAAAAACCATTTAAAATAACATTCTGATCATTTGAGGTGTGAAATGGCAAGAAATATAACAAGACCTAGTATACATTATACTTGTGTTGTATTACTTCCTACCTCTGTTTTCCAGGGTCAAGTTTCCAATTACCCGAGGTCAACAAAATAAGCACACTTCATATGCTGTGGTCGATGTAATTGACTAATGATCTTTCCTATAGATTATGCCAATTTTCAAAATCCGTATAATTTTTATTATCTGTTCGGGTCGATTTTGGCTTTCATCATTCCAGGTTCCATAACATGAAGAACCATTCAATCGCTGGGGTCGATTTAATCGACAATGCACGGACGCTAAATTTGTGGTTTGCGGCTGTGCTAAAACCATTATTTTTAGTATTGACAGTTGGTTATTTTATGTTCTACTACTACTACTACTACTACTACTACTACTACTACTACTACTACTACTACTACTACTACAGTGAAGGTGCATGGCTCAGTGGTTAGAGCGTCGAGCTTACTATCGTGAGGTTGTGAGTTCGAATCCCGGACCGGGCTACGTGTTGTGCTCTTAAGCAAGACATTTATTTCACGTTGCTCGAGTTCATTCGGCTGTAGAAATGAGTTGCGACGTCACAGGTGCCAAGCTGCATCGACCTTTGCCTTTCCCTTGGATAACACTGGTGGCGCGGAGAGGGGAGACCGGTATGCATGGACGACTGCTGGTCTTCCATAAACATCTTTGCCCGGACTTGTGTCTGGGAGGGGTAACTTTCTAGTTGCAATCTCACGGTCAGTCATCACCGAAGGGGGTTTCAGCACTACTACTACTACTGCTACTACTACTACTGCTACTACTACTACTACTGCTACTACTGCTGCTGCTACTACTTGCTGTTTGTTGTCAATGTAGTTTTCTTTTAAAATATGTATATGTCAGGATATAAATCACATACGTGTGTGTGTGTATAGGTTTGTTATGTGTATGTATATAAATGTGTGTATATAATTGTGAGTATGCGTATGTACACACACATACACACACATATACATATATATATGTATTAATTTTTAAATACTGATGAATGATGTAGCGTATTTGTATTATTGAATTTCATCTAAATTTGTAAGTGAGTGTGTGTCTGCATGTTTGTGTATATGTATATATGTAATTAGATATTTATCAAAGACCTGTATATAATGAATAATACTTGTATCATGTGTACATGTGTGTGTGTCCATATTTACAATAACTTTTAATAAAACTGGATATTCATGATCAATTTTATACTGCGGATGAATCGTAGTTAAATCTTTACTGAGTTGATTGAAAATGAATTGAGAATTTCTATATCTGAAGATTTTATACTGCAATATCTATTGGCTATAACAGCCCGATTTATAAGTATTATTGTACAATAATAAATCAGAAATAGTATTTCCAAGTAGAATTTCAATCTTGATATAACCTGTATTACTTGAAAAGGAAGGAGAGATTAGAAAGGGAAGTTTTGTCTAATGAAAAGTTTAATAAAAAGTGGGTGAATGTAGCAAAGATGGTACGCATAAATGATGGACCCACTCTGAACATGAACCTATAAAACAAAAAGAGAAATGGCGCTTTACTTCCATGTCTATTTTTTTTCCGAAGTTACCGTGGGGTTTTTTTTTCTTTTTTCGTAGGTTTTTCTATCCACGGATAACCCTAGTCAACGTTATATTTTCTCCCCTTTTTGGGAATTTCTGTTGCTAAAACGTTACCTTGTTATCTCTGCGTAAACGTCCCAAAATGTTTTAGATCCCTATTGATCGGTTTCGAAAAGAAAAATTCTACATGGTATTGTCCCCTTTGTGTTCGGCCCTGCGTGGCCTAATAAAGAAATGAATCTTGATATAACCTGGATGTTGTCGACAAACCATCAAAAAGAATAGTCACTGAAAGCTCCCATGACGTGCCCTTCCCAACCTCAGATCACTCAGGCTTGTCGTCTGACGAAAAACGACGGGTCAGTATAATTCTCTTATTGGAACTGTCATGTTAAGTTGACAGTACACAACTACTTTATCGTAACACTGCTGCTTAAGTCTCTCTGTGAGATTTAGAAATGGATCATTTCTTATATATATATATATATATATATATATATATATATATATATATATATATATATATAGAGAGAGAGAGAGAGAGAGAGAGAGAGAGAGAGAAAGAGAGAGAGAGATTTGAGGAGAGTTCTACGTTTATAAAAAACAGATATTTTATAACAGATAAATTTATTTATCAAAACATGCAATAAGGATAAAAATGAACCTTCTTTTCTACAATGTTATTCAATAAAGTCACCTTCAGCTTCAACAAGATGATTTAGATCGTCTACATGCCCGAATCAAGTGGTCCTGGTTCATTTTGGGCATTACTCTGACTATGGCAACTTTCAAAGAATCTTTGGTATTATGGGCTGTAGATTGACCGCTCATATATGACTTATATTTGATGTCTTCGTGGACGACATTTCTGACTGTTTCTTCTGACACATAGAGATCTTTTGCAGTTGACCTCATGGACTTTATGGGCTTGTAATCAATGGTCTGTTGAACTTGATGGATTAATGCAGGTGTGGTGATGATTTCAGAGTGTTGAGAATGCTTTTTATGCTTTGATACTGGTGATACGTTTCCATCTTCAGTCTGTAACTCCTTAGAAACTTTATAGGCGAAAGATCTGGCAACTTTTAAAATTCGAGATATTTCTAGATCGCTATGCTCAACCTTTATAACCACAATAACAGCATGCCACTTCATTTCTTGAGTAAGGTGAGTGTCTGCCATTATTATTTTCTGAAACAAAGATTATACAGAGTGAGCAAAAAATGCAGCAATGATCCCAAAAAGATATGTCTTCAAATAACTTACGCACCCTGTATATATAGTGAGAGGGGGGGAGAAGAAAAAGAGAGGCAGACAGGCAAACAGATAGACAAACAGACAGATGGATTCATGTATTCATGCATGCACACATACATACATACATACATACATACATACATACATACATACATGCATACATACACACATACATACATACATGCATACATACATACGTACACACACACACACACATACATACTTACATACATACATACATACATACAAACATACATACATATATACGACATACATACATATATGACGTGTTTGTTTACTATAAATCAAGTATGAACAAACTTTTCCAACCAGCGGCCTGCATAAGTTATTGCTCGCCATGAATCAAACCACACCAGTAAAAGATAATTTTAACAAACATCGTATTTCATTATTTTACGTGATTTTGTCTGGATAATTTTGGGTAAGTCCATAGAAAATTTTACTAAAGAGCTATGATGCTGGTATAATAAAAAAAATTCACGCGTACTCTATAGAATCTAAAGAAAGACCCAGAGATGCACTTTTTCTTGTTTCAGTCAGTTAACGCTGGTCATGCTAGAACACGAATTTGAAGGATTTTAGGGGAACAAATCGACCCCAGGGCTTTTTGTTCAGCCCCGTACTTATTTTATCGGTCTCTTTCACCGAACAACTGAGACACGAAGACTGGTTGTCAAACGGTGATGATTGATAGGGAAGACAGAGCGTACTGTAAGCTTTATTTAGCACGACAATCATTTCTGCTTACGTTCGCACTGCTTCCTAATGGGTGGGGAAAGGTATATGTAACAAGCTGTCACACAGAGAAGCAAAATGTGCTTATTATAGCACTGTAGCGTATTATGTAACCTGACGAGGTGTTTTTTTTTCTGCATACTGCAGTGCATTCGATTCCGTTATATCGTTCCGCGTTCACAAAGGAGCAGTACAGATTTCAGCTGAAACGATCGTCGTGCTTAATAAAGTTTACAGTACATTCTGTCGTTCTTATCAATTATTTAAAATATACTAAAACAAGAACCGAGGAATTCCTTATGTAGATCTTGCGACTTAAGTGCTGTACTGCAGATGACACCTGGAAACCGTATGTAGGGAACGTGATCTCAAGGCACACTACTTGGGACATACCCAAAACAAGGTTTGGATACTACATTTTAAAGTCTCCTATCTAAACTTTAACATAACTTCAAACATAAACTCTGTATATGTGTGGGTGTGTGTGTATACAGCGGGCTTCTTTCAGTTTCCGCTTACCAAATTCACTCACTAAGCTTTGGTCGTCCCGAGGTTATAGTAGAAGACGCTTGCACAGGTATCACGCAGTGGCAGTGAACCCGGAACCATGAAGTTGGGAAGTAGACTTCTTAACACGCAGCAACATGCCATATATGAATTGTATTTACATATATATAATGTATACACATTTGTATATCATTTTCGTACTTCGAATATATATATGTGTGTGCGTCGTTAATAATCCGGTTGCGTGTTTCTCAGTACAATTCGCTTTTTATTTCGTCTGTCAGACTGGAATCTGATTATGTTTGTATGGATGCATATGCATTTGTTAACATGTAAAATGTTCAATACATACGTTGAGCATATGTAGTGTGTGATTTTAAACAACTATGTAAATGTATACGTGGTTGTAAGAATGGTTGTATTTCAGTCTCAGTGTGCGTGCATTGCATGTGTGTGTGTGTGTGTGTGTGCGTGTCTGTCTGTGTGTGTGTGTGTGTGTGTGTGTGTGTGTGTGTGTGTGTGTGTGTGTGTGTGTGTGTGTGTGTGTCGGTGTATCTGGGAGTATACACAGCAGTATTGAAGATGCTTAAAATGTCATTTAACTTAGGTAAACATGGTATATTGTAACATTTTCTGGGGGTTTAGAGACGCACAAAGTGACCAAGTCACCGTAAACAAATATTCTGGTTAACACAGACATTCAATTAACGAGCTTCAGATGACATTTATGATGAATTACAGAACTCAAGCACTGCACGAAATGCAAGACAATTGATAACACAATTTCACATAATGAGACCAAAATAAAACAAAGACTACGATAGAAATGTATACATTACATATAATTATCACCGTTTTCTTCTACATTAATTCGATGTCATGACCACTCTTTTAACTTCAGAGATCTTTCCTGAATACGTACTAGCGTAGTTTCTTATTGCAGAAATAATTCTTAATTAAATCTGATTCATACAGACATCAAAATTTTCCTTAAACTTACATCTGTTGCGAAATTTAAAAATTAATTCTGGAAAATTTCATAATGTCTGTAAACGGTTTTGTTTGAATCTCGGGATATCTAGCAATTGCATTCCCAGTCACCACAAGGTTGAATTATTGAGTATACACGGTGTCCCAAAAATATATATACACACTTTGAAGTGTAGCAAGTTCATTGTTTGTTAAGTAACAAGTCATGTTCAAAATGTAATTGAAATGACACATCGAAGAATGTAATTGTTTTATGAATGCCTGTTTTCAGACTGATAAAACCTCTGGTTCGGACTCTGCTGCTAATGCAAAGCAATGAAAACACAAACATCGAGGAAGATTTTGTACAAGATTTGCGTGCATTTTCTTTCAATGTCTACTCTAAATTCGTCGACTGTCGCGAGTTTCGTATCATAAACTTTGATTTTTGCGTTTCCCTATATAATAAAAAAAATTCTAGCAGCATGAAATATGGTGAACGCGGAGGATATTGTATGGAACTTCTTTGCTCGATGCACTAATTTACCAAAATCACATCAACGCTGGTCCTTATTTACTATGGTAGTGTGGAGTTATCCCCTCTTGCTTGAAATAAACTCCACATTTGCAAACTTTTCTTTCATGCTTCACATAACATATTATTCCAGCAAGTTAAATTCAATCGGTTACAAAACTGTCAAAAAAAGAATGGACCAATTAATTATGCTTATTATAAGGCACGCCATACTGTAACTCCTTGTAAATTACCATAATACACTTCTGTGATATGCGGATCATCATGCCCTCAATAGGAGCAATGTTGTCATTTTGATTTCATCCTGGACTAACTTTAGTAGGAAAACAAATATTCAGAGAAAAGCCTCAGTAATAATAATCACGAAAAGCTATATCTATTAAACACTCGAATACATTCTCAAAACAGGAAAGCCATGCAAAATAATATTCTGATGTTTATTTATAAACTTACTATACATACCTGTAAAAGGAAAGTTTTGCTCGATCAGATGAAGATTTGATAATCCCAAGTTTTCTAAAATATAAAAGAAATCAATTTATTTTCAAGTCATTTCTTTTAAAGATGTTTTTTGTGTAGAACATTCACTGCACCATCTTCAAATCTGTAACTGTTTTATTTATATTTTTATTTGCAATTAATTAATTCATTTATGTATTTATTTATTTTCTGTGTCTGTTTTTGTTTGGAAGACCAAATGTCAATTTGCATAGAAAACAGAAATCAATGGCGCGAATCTATTCAAATTCAAAACAAAACAGAAGAAGCATTCTCATGCATCATGATGAGCTAAAATATCGACATAACTTCTACCATTAAATCTGAAAAGGCCATTTTAGTTTTTAATATCGTCATTAACCTGGAATTTTACCCCAGTGTTTAGCATATTTTAATAGTTGAGTGCACAAAACAGCTAAACCTATATTCCGAAACCTTGAAAACACGATGAATAACGCCACACAAACATAGTCATGATACATTTAAGTTATATTTCGACGTCGTAAAAAAGCATTACAGAGAACTGTATGCATACAGCTTAATATTTCCATACAGAATTCATGAATATATATCACAGCCTGCAATATAGGAAGCTTCAGGTAAAAATTGATAAATTGTTTTATCCGCAACATGAAAGCGATAAAATAACATTGTTCTACTGTTTCATTAATCTTTGTCATTTTGTTCTGGATACAATTTTGGTTGATTGATGGTTGGTTTCATTTCGAAAATTCATTCACTGAAGTCAGTTACTAAATGGTAGGGGAAAAAAAGATAGATAGGTAGATAGACAGACTGATAGACAAACAGATAGATAGATAGATAGATACATACATACATACATACATACATACATACATACATACATACATACATACATACGTACATACATACATAGACAAGTAGACAGACAGCTAGCTAGCCAGCTAGTTAGATTAATATATACAGAGAGAGACATAGAAAGGTAGGCACGTAAATAGGTAGACAGGTAGGCAAACAGACAGGCAGATAGAGAGACAGACAGACAAGCAGATAGACAGATGGACAGACAGACAGACAGACAGACCAGTAGACTGACTGACCGACAGACATAGATATATGGATAGAGAGAGAAACAGGCAGACAGACAGAGAGATGGCTACATAGATATTTTTTCACAACACCAACGACTTGTTCACTCCTTGTGTAATCTTTGCAATTAATTATCTCACTTATCGATAATACCTATATCATTGTGCATCTGTCTAGTATTCACTTTCCGATATGCAGCCAAGTGCTCAGTATTGTAGTCTCTCAGTTTAGTAATTCGGAGATGTGTATCAACGCTTCTATAAAAAAATGTTTTTTCCGTATTATATATTAAGTGATACTGTAAAATAGCGTGCGCTTCTGACCTAATCATTTGCTGCGCACATCTAAACTGAATTACTGTTTCATATTGTGTCTGAGATATAACTGTCTTTAACTCAGCAGCCGCTGACGAGGTTGCTCGTGGAGTAACTAGACTTACATATTCCATGTTTACTGGTGCAGTGTATTAGCTTTCTGTTCTTGTTTGTTTAATTCACATAGGTGCATGCACGGCTACTTGATTAAGAATCTTGCAACTACGTGCTTTCAATTTCGATCCCACAGCGCTTCATATTGGATAAGTGTCTTTCACCAAAGTGTCAGGCTTTATGAAGGAACTTGGCAGATGTAAAGCTTGTGAAAACTCGTCGGATATATATATATATATATATATATATATATATATATATATATATATATATATATCAATATATAAAATGGATGTCTTATAAAACTATTCCGCACACACAATAACACCCAAACCAACACTCAAACACACGTCCATCATCAGCTGCCCAACGGATATCACTGTAGTTTCGACACCTGAGCAGTATCATTCAATCCGGCGGTGTCAACAGCACTAAGAGAAGTGTTCTTTGGGAACAAACACGCCTTAGATATTACCACATTTATTCAATCTTAATTCTAGGAATCATTAAACAATAACATTAATATTTAAACTACAACAAAGAAACCACATTTGCCCTATGTGTATATATATATATATATATATATATATATATATATATATATATATATAGTATTTTTGTATGATTTCGTGGAGGCTCACCACCGCTTCACAATCGGTGCTGGTTTGTTTGCGTCCCCATAATTTGGCGACTCTACGGAAAGAAAATAAGTACCATACTCGAAAATGTGAGAACTTGGGTTGATCTATTCGACTAAGCGTTACAAAATGGTTCTGCAGCATGACTGCAGTCCAATGAGTTAAAACAACTAATAGTGAAAAAGATTTTTAAAAGTCGATATAAAGACTTAAAGATCGATAATCAGGACGTATACTGAACGAACGGAGGGAGCATATTCATTAGCCGCAGCGCGAAAGCGTACACAAACGAGTAAGTTAATTTAGCGGTATGTACTCTGGGTTGATTTTATATAGACCGAAATGCTCCAAATCAATTGACGTAAGTTTTTCTTTCTTCATATTCTCTCTGCGTAAATGGACATCTCACACACACACACACACACGCACATTCACACATACACACATGTGCATCATATATGCATATTGTTTACTAGCTACAGATAACACTCGGGACAACTTCAGAGCTTGTAGATATTGGAACTTGGAGGAAACTAATAAATAATATCACAAGATGTTTCTCTGCCAGCCACTTGATATATGTGCGTGCGTGTGTACGTATATATACACCCGCCACCCCACCCCCTATATATATTATACTAAAACTCAAAGTTTGTGTTTTCATGCCCTTTGATTAAGATTATAAAAATTACAAATAAAATAGCCATTTCTCCCTTTAAGAAAATTAATCCTTGTTTTTTTTCTTACTTTCTTTTTTCTTCCCTTAATCATCTATATAACTTTCGAGTGCCGTGGACTAAAAGATAAAAAAAATTCTCCCTATATTTTTATGAGACATGTTTGGAATCACGGGTACTTGATTTTTGTTTTCTTAAAGGGGAAAATTACTATTTTATTGAAAATAAAATATTAATCTTTATCGTCTTAACCAAAAGAGAAAAAAAAGATAGACAGAGAATCTATCTCTTTAGACGAAGATCAGTTGCAATGGGAAGAGTTGAATTTCATAAGAATGGAAAAACAATCAACAACAAATGTGTTGTGCCTGTTAATGAAACTCTTTTAAGAGCATTCAAGTTCCACTGTAATACGTCATCAAG
>NC_142931.1:136385572-136408072 GCF_046866305.1 Octopus bimaculoides | reverse complement strand
CGGACCAACTCGAACCCTCGACGTCGTAAGCGACGGAGTGCCAACAACAAAATTACATGCAATCTGGAAGGAAAGAAACTATTGGCTTCAGCTTTTCTCCTAACAACTTATCGCCTCCATCAAGGTTTCAGATATGATTTTCTTCATCGTCATAAAGGTAGCCGGTAGTGCCCTTGCAACATTATCCACCAGTGGAAGGGAATGTACATCGCAACTTTTCACTCACAAAATGACCCATTTTAACACATGAATACTTAACATTAGTGACGTAGTAATAAAAGCTTACATGATAACTGTCACGAAGAAACATCAAAAATCGAAGTGGAAATTTTGAGTTCAAATTCTGCCTGCCTTGTTTCAAAGTTTCAGATTAGCAACTTATTTCTAAGCTACTAGAACGCGACTTCGCGTGATAATGCTCTGGAAGCCAATCAGTCCCAAGTACATCTATATACAAGAGATAAATTTCATCTAAATTACTTTCGCTGATGAAATTTAGTCACATATTACTCAGGTAAATATCAGAAAACAAACGGAAAACAGGTTTCTTACACTAAATCTGTTGCTGCAGGGCAACCTTTTCATGAATTAGCCTTGCAGCTGAGCATTTCAATAGATAACAGAACTTCGGAAATATGAATACGAGTGATCACAAAGTTTCCTTACTCTTCATTTGAATCTTCGGTTCTTATTGCATTGCTCAACCTTCGTTTTTTATCCCTTAACACAGATCAATTTCATAATAGATTTACTGATTACTAACGTGGCTATTCTAAGACATACCTAGGATATACAGGCAGTCCTAAAATATGTACTCGTATTTTACCTCACCATAATTCACTGATTTTTTTCATTTTCTTAATTTTTAAATCAAATTGACCCTAATATTGGCAGAAGTTCTAAGGAAAGAAAATCGATCATAAAGTGCTAGTGGAAGCACGAAGCCATTATGGAAGTGCAAAGACAACTTAGAACACATTTCCGCAAACATCCACCGTTGCTAGTATCCGAGATAAGTTTGAATAAGATGGAACTGTGCATGACGTCCATAAGGCACGTTCAAGAAGACCATGGTCACAACCATGCCCGCAAAGGAAGACCAGTTGCTGGAAACCCTCCACCGATCTTTACAGAAATCTATAAGATAAATTGCTCCTGAGACAGCAATCTGAAAATCAAGCACCCATCGCATTTTGAAGTAAGTTCATTAAAAATGCTACATTCCAACATCAATCTTCGCTCCAAATGGAGTCGAACCTGACCGCAGAGTTGAATGTTGCGAGTGGTATCTCGGCAAATGCGAGGAAGATGCAACATTTCCATGTAAACTTATTTGGACCAATGAGACCAGATTTCAGTTAAATACCTCAATTAACCGACATAATTTCACTTACTGGGATCCTCAATGTCTGCATGTTACTATGGAACATCAATTGAACTTGCCAGGGGTTCCAGTGTGGTGTAGGATATCAGCGATGGACATCCTAGGGTTATTCTTTTTTGATCAAACTGTCAGTGGGGGTGTTTACCTAAACGTGTTGCAGGAATCCGTCGTTCCACGTGTCGAAGAGTTGTATGATGACAAAGAGATTTACATTCAGCAAGATTGAGCTCCTCCCAACTTCCATCGTGATGTAACGGCCTATCAGGATGCAGCTTTTCCGAACAGATGGATTAGGTGAAGAGGTAGGGTTGACTTCTCTGCGCGTTCCCCAGACTTTCCCTTCAATGGTCTTCCGTTTTATGGGAATATTTCAAAGATAAGGGTTACAGCTTAAAACCCAAAACTCTTAATTTAATGAGTTGAAAGGAAACTGAAAGACAGCGTTTTGCAGTTCCGAATGAAATGATTGATAATGCTGTTAAATCCATAGGTCTGTGTTTATCGGCTGTGTTTGGAAAGCAGTGGTCGTCAGTTTGAACATTTGTAAACATGCATTTATCTATTTATGCATTTAACCATTAATTTTGTTTCTATTTTTACATTTAACCATTAATCTTGTTTCTAAATCAATGAAACAATGAATTTATTTTTATCTAAAGAGTGAGTACATTCTTGGGTCACTGCGCAACAAATAAATTCAAGCACTTATGACTTGATACCGATTTTTCGGAGTACATATATGACTGTACTCTATTTGTTCGTGAAATTTAAATTAATTCATACTGTTAGTGAGAAACATACAAACATACCATGAAAACAGTAATAGATAAATATGTGTATATATGTATAGAGGAGTTCGAAATGGAGAGAGGGAAAGAGAGTTTTATATTCTGATTTAAATCTAAAGCCAATAAAGATGAACAATGGTGAGTGTACAGGTAAACGTTTTCAGTCAAACAGCGCGATGCCTTCTGTGAGTGAATAGTCGAGGGGAAATTGTGTGGAGACCTGTCGTATATGTGTGTGTCTGTGTGTCTGTGTAAGCGCGCGCGTGTCCGTGTGTGTATGTGTGTGTGCTTGTCCACCCGCCATCGCTTGACGCCCTTTGCTACTTTGTTTACGTCCTCGTAACTTAGCCTTTTGCTTAAATTGACCTGTCTGAAAATAATAAGAATAATGGCTGATCCCTTTGCATAATTGCTCTTAAGGCGATGCCTTAGCATGGCTACAATCCAGTGGCTGAAATAAATAAGACGTCATATGCATTTAATCGTGTCTGCACGTATCTGGTTATCTGAGTAGCGCTTCGTTTCACCTGCTCACAACATACCCCTAAACAATAGAACATCCCCATCATCACCTCGGACCTGGAGCACTTTATAATAGCCTGCTGGTGGGAGCTCAGCCAGTTTTGTGTCACTTATCTCTGGTAGTACCCTGCTTCACTTCTGACCCATTAAAACCAACTAGAAATCCCTTCGCATCACCCACCTAACAAAAACTGCCCTGAGCCAAACACCCCTAGTGTATTCGTAGTTTCGCCGAAGACGTTCGAACAGAAACAAGGCTAAGAAGACTTCGGGAATCTCATTCACTTCGCATAACTGTCAGAACATAAACCCGTAGCGCCACTCTTGTGAATTTGCAAACAATAATTCCATGCCTCACACAGCTCTTAAATTTTCGTGTCTCTCAAGTTGCTGCTGGTTGCCCTACCCATTGCTAAAGCAATATCCATGAAATTGGTAGATTTCTCTTTGCGTCCTTCGGCCTTTAGACACCATGTAGACACCATGATGGCTCTACAGTTTGTACTCTCATTTATGAAGACTCCCTCTTTGATGCCCAGTTTGCCTCAAATACCACCCAAAACTTACTTGGCCAGTCCCTCGCAAAAATACACAAGGGGCGATTTGCTCGACTAAAACCCTCAATGAAGACCCCAGCATGGCTGCAATCTAAAAGCTGAAGTAAGTAACAAGAAAATGTTCTGAGTTCCATTTTTCCAAAATCTAATATCTTGACAGGAATGAGGATAAAACATACAAGTCAACAATGAGAGTGTGTTGTGTATGTTCCTTAAAACTTTTTGGTATTCTGTCATAGCGAAAATTCTACATTGATCAATTAAAATTTTACATCGGTTTCATTTTATAATGTTCAGTGGAATCTTATTAAAATTAAGCAAACAAATAGCTGTGGACATTTTCTTCATTTCATATATCATATATATAATTTACATATAAGAATTCCAGCTTCACAAATTCCTGTTCAATTATAGAAGCTTTGGTGAGATTCTGACTTTGTCGTGTATAGGGAAAAAAATCATCGTCAATAAATGCTCATATTATTCTATCATAATTCTGCATGAGAAATATTTATCCATTGTTTACAAGCAATGTTTGAAAATAATATGTAATTATATACTTCGATAAACAATCTAATAAGTTTCATACAGGTACTCCTTTAGTTTTTTTCTATCAATCTAAATTTTCTCTTGTTCTTATTCTTTTCGCAATCCTCTCTCTTTTCCATACTGTAGTGTCAAAATATAAAAGTATAAAATTGTTTTTGCCTTTGATTACAGCAAATTGCTGTTATTAAGAACTTTTTGATTTATAATTTAATCTATGGAAAATGACACATTGCAGATGTCAAAATAATCATGTCTTACCTCCTGCATATATTAAACGCCTTGGTTTTAGAGATTCCAAATTATATTATTTAAACACTTTCTCGCCTATTTTACACCTAGAATAGACTGACCATGAGTAAATATTCGAGAAATTACATATATTTATTGTTTTCCTTCACTTACTGTTGGATACTCTGAGTCTATCAGAATTAGGAATAGTGTAACTCAAGATATGACTTAACACCATTTGTGTGTAGAATATACTGTACATATACCATCAAAACACATCTCGGTGTTGATGATGTATTGACTATAATGGCATCTTAAATCGTTTGTTGATCCTGTACAAATTAATCATGGGGCCCATATTAGAGCGTTCGTGTATCTGAAATAGTACCACAACTACATCCATAAAAGTAATGGCACCAAAAGGCAGGTGGGTTTCATTTCATATCACACCCCATAGTCTTTAAACTATAGAATGGTTTGCACGATGCCATACTTTGCCCATGCTTACTAATAAAATACCACTGTCTTTCAAACATTGAATATTTGCAAGGACTTAAACATGAAAATATTTAAGTATCTTCAAATATTTGAGCAATCTACCACAAAATTGTATTTACACCAGTATTTGAGCTATGTGTTTTATACAAAATGAAACTAAAGGTGATAAATGATGTACATGAATAATTGGACGACCCTATTATTATATAGCTCCACCTATAAGAGCATTTATTCGTTTTGGCTTCCTCATTTACATCGGTGCCTCTGATGGCTAGCAAACCCAGCTTTTGCGTGGAACAATTGCTTACAGAGGTTATATCTGATGGTCAGTAATGATCTTGGTTAAAGCTGGCAGGCCTTCGTATTACAACAGAAGGTAATTAAAACTTGTGGACATGAAAACTTATAGAATGACTTTAATGTTGCTAGATAAATAGTCTACTTCGATCAGGTACAAGTTACCGTTAGCTCAGTAGCATGTTTTGCATAGAATTTTACGGAGACAGACAAAAGATGTCTCATGATCATAGCATATATGTCAATAATAATTACTATGGCTGTTCTTGTTGTCTAGTTCCCAAGTAAAGCCTAATGGAGTACCTGTCATGAAAGACGGTTCATCTGCGATGATGCCCAGCTATTATGGTGTGTTCTTTGCAGTGATTTCATGATTTCTTTCTTATTTCTTGCAAGTTTTCTTAGTTTTTTCTTATTACATTTAGCATTTGACAAACTTTGACATTCGTAGTCAACACAAAAAAAAACAGAGACACGCGTATATACATATACGCATATACAGACACACGTTTACATATCATATGTATAAATAATTGAGATTCAGTTGAATTAGATACATATGTTGAAGCAACAAATCAGTCCGGTATTACTTGCACAGCTAGAAGTAAGGTGAATAAAATAAAAATAAGCAACAGGATATGAAGTGGTGATGCAATACGACCGTTTCAAGCGGTTCCATTTAATTGAACAATGCAATCATTACATCAATTTAAATGCGGTACCATCTTCAGCTACACCAATAAATGAATAGAATTTTAACAAGTAGGACACATTAATATAATTTTTCTCAAATATTTTAACATGTATGTATGTATGTATGTATGAATATATGCATGTGTATGTATCTTTCTGTGTTTCTCACCCGCCACCAATTGTCAGTCAGTGTATTTACATCACTGTAATCTACCGGTTCAGCGAAAGAGAAAGATAGAATAAGTAGCAAGCTTAATATATAAGTATTTTCGGTCGATTTATTCGACTAAAAATTCATGAAGGTACCCCAGTATGGCCGTAGTCTAATGACTGAAACCAATAAAAGATAGGAGATAAAAGGTATATACATGTATACGTATACCTTTCTCTCTCTCTCTCTCTCTCTCTCTCTCTCTCTCTCTCTCTCTCTCTCTCTCTCTCTCTCTCTATCTATCTATCTATATATATATATATATACACACACAAATATATACATATGTATATACATACATATATATATATATATATATATATATATATATATATATATATATATATATATATATATATATATATATATATATATATTGTATATGTGTATATACGTATGTATGTGTGAATTTATGCACATACACACCTGCATATTTATCTTTACCTGTGAAGCTATATAGTTAGCTTGATATACATCAAACTGAGTTCTGAGTTTCGCTTTTTATGATCGATCTAGAAGCTTTCGATGCATATGTATATTTTACATACACATATACACACACCATATGTGTGTGTGTATGTGCGTGTGAATGCCCGGGTATGCGCACGTGTGTGTGTGTGTGTGTGTGTGTGTGTGTGTGTGTGTGTGTGTGTGTGTGTGTGTGTGAGCGTTTATAGGCTGTGAAAAATTCACTATTCAGATGCAAAGGGAGCCTTGACGTATCTAGTAAAATGGAAATAACTCTATCAACACATCTATTCAAAAAGAAATAAATGTTCCATACAAGCTCCCTAAATGGCTACATCGATCCCTTACCTTGGGAATTTAGGTGCTACACATTCATTATTCATACCTGTATGTTTATTTTTACACGGAGAATTGATTTCTTATTTTCTCTTCGAAGTACCTGATAGAAAAGAAACACGTTTGTATCCTTTGAAGAAATTATGACTTCTACTGCCGTCTTCAAATTTTAATAACTTATTGAAGTAGTAATTTAATGTATTAATTATAATGTTATGCCAAGTTTGCTTTTATCTACTGGTTAGCATCGTTACGATTATATATTTTGAAATATATGTCTTTAGCGATAAATAACAAGAACGTTAAACATTATTCTCATATAGTTACACAATCTACCCAACGATATAAGGTATCCACGCAAGTTATTACTGGGACTGCTCAGAAAGAATTACAATAGATACAAGGGGTAGACTAAGGAATGGATAACCGTTCCCGCCTTTCATATTTCCTAGATCAGCTCCCAGTGACATTTTCATACTAGCTCTTGTTTTATTGCATTGTAAAAGAACTGCTGAAATACAATACAAAACTGGACATTCATTCACACCGAGCAACGATTACTATAGAATGTTATTCAACTATGCACTCTCTCAGCATTCAATAATGCTATTGTTATTGAGGTATAATAGATTTCTGTACTCGTACCATTCAAAAGTATCGAACTGTTGTGAGAAAATCAAAACTACACTAGGTAAATTGCATTGAGCATTTCCTATTTTTATTTAACACCGTTTCTAAAGAACATTTTCATTTTCAGCAACCAGTACCATTGATGGCTGTGGAGGTTGCAATTGTTGTAGATATGTAATACGTGAAACAACGCTCTGGAAATAATACATCGACTCAGATCGATAGGCTCGATAAAAACAAACAGGAATCACTGGTGGAAAAAGTAAGGAATATTAAAACATTTTAATATCCTGTTATAGCTGGTGTTATGTTTAATACCGCGATTTGAGATACACGAGAAACAATGATCTAAAATGGAGAAATTTATTAATTTTGTCTCACATATATATATATGTATCTTCAAGCAAACATTAACTCCCTAGAAAATTTCATAAGAAATGAAATAATTAGAACCATGAGTTGTTGAAATGAAATATTTTCATTCATATCAACTTATTTAGACATTTATGTTTCGAAATATCTTTTTGAAACATACTCATCTGCATAACGAACATATACATACATACATACATACATATATATATATATGTATATATATATATATATATATATATATATATATATATATATATATATATATATATATATATATATATATATATATATATATATGTATGTATGTGTGTGTGTGTGTATGTATGTATGTATGTATGTATGTATGCATATATAATTACATTTATGTATGTATATGTATATATATATGTATAAATGCATGTATATATATATATATATATACATTTATATATATATATACATATCTATACATATACATTTATATATATATATATATATATATATATATATATATATATATATACATTTATATATATATATATATATATATATATATATATTCAAGGTTTGAATATGGTACTTATGCGAAGGCACCCGAATATCGCATCCCAAAAGGATGGGTGATTAAAAATCAAACAATAAGCAACACGGATTTCAAAAGTGATTGCAGTACGCACGTTTCATGCTACTTCAATTTATATAAGTAATGTGAGCATTACCTTAAATGCAATATGAAGAGCAATCTTCAGCTGCACGAAAATGTAGAAAATGTAGAAAAAAGACATATTATAAATGTGGCAACATATTAAATCCAAGTGGGAGAGAGCATATATAAAATCCAAATGTAAGGAAGAATATATAAGTCCATCTTGACAGACCCCGCTATGTCAAGATGGACTTATATATTCTTCCTCACATTTGGATTTTATATATGCTCTCTCGCACTTGGATTTAATATGTTGCCACATTTATAATATGTCTTTTTTCTACATTTTCTACATTTTCGTGCAGCTGAAGATTGCTCTTCATATTGCATTTAAGGTAATGCTCACATTACTTAAATAAATTGAAGTAGCATGAAACGTGCGTACTGCAATCACTTTTGAAATCCGTGTTGCTTATTGTTTGATTATATATATATACATATATATATATATATATATATATATATATATATATATATATATATATATATATATACACATTTATAGATAGATATACAGACATATAGATATGATTTCCTGACGAAAGAAGGTAAGAATTGCTTTCTCATAGTAGTTGCAATCGCGGAAGCGGCAGTATGGAAGATGAGAATGTAAGGAGCATCATCTCTGGCCTCGATCTACAAAGATATTTCGCTTTTCATTTGAAAAGGAAAGTAAGGTTGGAGAGAAAATACCTGTCAGAGAAAATGATAGATGGAAGTACGTGGTTCGAATGTTGTGCATGTGTGTAACCACGTGAACATGACAAAGGTCTGTCACCGGTATCAGTGGTGGATTAGGGCTCGTGGGGTCAGAAGCTTAACCATCACTCCATCTGTTTTGTCTTTTGTTGTGTTTATCATTCGTATTTATATTTTGTATTGAATTTTTTAATATCACCTTAATGTTATACTATTTGTTAGTATCGGACCCCAAAATCAGATTGTTTTGTCCCCTCTATGTTGGCCCCTGGTGGGCAATAAAAAAATCAAGAATCGTTAGCACGCCGCGCAAAATGCTTAGCGGTATTTCCTCTGCCGTTACGTTCTGACTTCAAATTCTGCCGAGGTCGACTTTGCCGTTCATCCTTTCGGGATCGATAAATTAAGTACCAGTTACGCACTGGAGTCGATGTAATCGACTTAATCCCTTTGTCTGTTTTTGTTTGTCGCCTGGACGTTTAGCCGCGTGTGGGCAATAAAGAAATAAATATTTAAAGGCGATGAGCTGGCAGAATCTTTAGCACGCCGGGCGAAATGCTTAGCGGTATTTCGTCTGTCTCACGTTCCGAGTCCAAATTCCGCCGAGGTCGAATTTGCCCTTCATCCGTTCGGGATCGATAAATTAAGTACTACTTGCGTACTGGGGGTCGATCTAATCGACTCGCCCTCTCCCCCAAAACTTTCGGCCCTTGTGCCTAGAGTAGAAAAGAATATTAAAACCTCTCTGGTCGAGCATAGAAACAGGACATATGTTATGATCTATATCATGACAAAAATAACAATAAACCTTCAATCATCAAGTGAACTCTTTTAGCGCCTGTTTATCGCAGTCATATATTTCCTTCGGACTTTGTAACTCAGAAATACTCTCAACTTTAAGCATGAAAAAGTAACACTGGCAGAGAATCAATATTTCTATATCTATGATGCGTAGACACCGCCTTAAATCCCGTACAGGTATTCTATCAGCAATAACAAGAACTGATTTTACGATTACATTTATATATCATTTCACGACCTGACTAGCGATGTCTTAGTAGTGATTTCCTCTATGCAGAAAGTCTTAGCTCCCAAGTAATTGTACTTTAGTAATTCAATAAACCAGACTATTTCTTCGGCCTACAATAAATTCGTTTACAAATAAACAAAGTAGGAAAAGGAATATATCTTTCTCTTTTTCTTTTAATAAATCCATACATCAACCCGTCACCTTATTTTTATTCACTGACAAATAAATGCTCATACGTGTTTATCTCAAAGGTTTCATGCATAGGTGTTAATATATTAATAGATACACACGCATGCGCTTTGGTACTGAAACATACGTCATATTCTGTTCTGAAACACTTTGCAAATCTCTCAAATGAGCATACACAGATGCATGGAGTAATGCAGAAAAAGCACATATAAGTCTCACAAATAAAATAACGAACGAATAACTTACCAAAAAGTTCAAGCCTACCATCATCCTAACACAAATCACCTGCATTCTTATTTCTTTATTGCCCACAAGGGGCTAAACATAGAGGGTTCAAACAAGAACAAACAAAGGGATTAAGTCGATTACATCGGCCTCAGTGTGTAACTAATACTTAATTCATCGACTCCGAAAGGATGAAAGGCAAAGTCGACCTCGGCGGAATTTGAAATCGGAACGTAACGGTAGACGAAATACCGCTAAGCATTTCGCCCGGTGTGCAAACGTTTCTGCCAGCTCGTCGCCTTCTTGTCATACGGCTCAGCCTCTTCTGGGCAAACGATGAAGTCAGTCTTATAGTATGTAATTACTGTATGGTCACTGCAAATTTATTTCGCTCTTTCTTCTGCTTATTATTATTCTGAATACCGCCGCGGCCGTCGCGACGAGCGGCGGCAGCGGCGCGCTGATCCATTGTCGCATCGCCACAGGCGAGGTTGTAAGTTTCGAAGCTTGCTTCCTAACCACCACATGGTTCCGAGTTCATTCTCATTGCGTGCTACCTTGGGCAGGTGTCTTCTACTATTGCTACGGGCTGGCTTTCAAAGCCTTGTCAGTGGACTCGGTAGACGGGAACTGAAAGAAGCCCGCCGTATATGAACATGCGTATAAGTGTATATATATATCTGAGCGAATGTCTTTGTATCTTCCCCAAACCCTGTAGGAGTGTACGCAATAGTGCTCTTACGACTTGTGTTTAGCTACACACAAAGTCCCCCCCCCCCCCATATATATATATGTTATGAGCGATAGTGGTGTCAATTAGACCCAGAGGTTTCAGGTAATGCTGAATAAGTGCTATGGATAGACCACAGTTAAGCTCCAGGTTCGGTGGTTATGCTAATAAGGGGTCCAACATAGGTCATATATCAGCGTGTGAATATAAGGAATCCTAATATATATATATGTGGGCGTGTGTGTGTGCGTGTGTGTGTGTGTGTGTGTGTGTGTGTGTGTGTGTGAGCGTGTGTGTGTGTATGTATGTATATGTATATATATGAATATATACATATATATACACACACATATAGACATAAATATTCATATATTTAAGTGTGCGTATATATATATATATATATATGCATATATTTTTGTGTCTGTATATGTATGTATGTACGTATGCATGGATGGATATGTTTGCATGTATACATATATGTATCGACTTCTGCCTGTTATACTGAGGAATATTATTAAATATACGTTTGCATTAAACGGTGGACTTTCAACAAACTTTGCATAATTCATTGAACCACTAATCAATGTCAGCCTATATGTGTACACAGATGTGTATATATATATATATATATATATATATATATATATATATATATATATATATATGGATGGGTTGTGTACATAGTTATGCGTATATGTATTTATTCTGAGAGAGTTTGTTGTTTTTGATCGATTACCACATGATGTTTTCAGCAAGGAGACCAAAACAAGTACAGAGCTCAGAATTTTTGACGTGGTATTCGTCTGTTGCAATACGTCATGAAGGTTTGAGCTCATTGTTGTGGAGTTTATGCGTTGTTGGGTCAGAGAACGTAAGGAAACCTTCGTTTGTGGATTGGTAATAGCACACTGGTGCGTCAAACAAAGGGAATAGGTAGAGCAGGGGAATGATTAGCGCTCATTGCAGCTCATTCATATGTTGAAACTGAGATGCAGTGAACGGGCTAGAGAGCGAGTGGTGAAATAGAAACAAGAAAAATGAATAAATAATAGAAATAATGAAAAAATAAGAAATGAATAAATAATTAAATAAGCATCGCCACCTCCCTTCGTTCCTTCATCTCCCAAGCAAAAACAGCCACAACAACAACATCAGCAATAACAAAAACAGAGTCAAATGTAAAATAAAAGCAACATACACCATTGAAGACAGATCGATCAAATAAAACAAGTATATAAATATTACATACAAAATGGGAATGAAGGAGAAATAGTAAAACTAGAACGGGTGAAATTAGAAAAGAGGAACGGCGGAGGCGTCGAAAAAAAAAAGAACAAGAGTGAGAGAGAGAGAGAGAGAGAGAGAGAGAGACAGTGAGAGAGCGAGAGAGAGAGAGAGAGAGAGAGGAAAGGTGAGAAGGAAAGAATGAACGAAAGAAAAAATGGATAGGAGTGAGGTGTTCACGAACGAGAAGAAGAATTGGAAGTAGATATCAAAAGACAAAGAGGGAAAGAAAAATGAACAACGGAAAGAGAGAAAATTAGGAGAAAGTAAAGGAGAGAGGCAGATAGAGAGAAGTAAGTGAGAGCGAGGGGGGGGGGGGGGGGGAGGAGAGTGTAAATGTCCTATCATTCCGATGCCAAATCAATAGTGATATTAAATATATATTTTGCCATTCTTTAATGAATGTTTCTATTGACTAAACAGTCTTGCTTGTTCGCTTGCTTGCTTCTATTGATTTCTATTCGTTTGTGTTTGTTTGTTTTCTTATTTATTCTGTTATTCTTTGCCCACACTCTCAGGCACGCACAAACATATACACGCACACTTATATACACTGTATGTGCTATGTGCGTGGCCACACGTAGACACGCACGCATATGCATTTATATGCTCTATATTGATGCTCATAGATGTATGTGTATGTGCGCATGTGTGCGCATGTGTGTGTATGTGCAAGTATATATACATATACTCATGTATATAAACACTCTGCATACGTATAAATACGAGTATAAATACGAGTGTATAAATACGAGTCTTTCTCTCATGGTATATATATAAACGTACACACTCATACACACGCACATACATATAGGAATACATACATATATATTTGTATATATATATGTATGTATGTATGTATGTATGTATGTATGTATGTATGTATGGATAGATAGATAGATAGATAGATAGATAGATAGATAGATAGATAGATAGATAGATAGATAGATAGATGAATGCGCTTGAGTAAAATCAACCGCATAAAACCTTTCGCTACAAAGAAACAATCCGGTTTAACAGAACAGTATACTATCTAATTAACATAATATATACATTCAGACAGGCACACATACGTATGAATATATATATATACATATATGTGTGTGTGTATGCATATATATACACACATATATATATATATATATATATATATATATATATATATATATATATATATTTTCTTTTCAAAGTTTCAGCTCAGAGCTGCGGCCATGCTGATGCACCATATATATATATATATATATATATATATATATATATGTATATATATATATATGTATATATATATATATATATATATATATATATATATATATATATATATATATACACATATATATATTTATATATTTATATATGTATATATATATATATATATATATATATATATATATATATATATATATATATATATATATATATACGTGTGTATGTATAGCTAACTTCCTCTATAATATTTTATTTAGTGAGGTACCTGTAGATGTGTTGGAGGAAAGTGGTGGGAGTGCACAGAAAGACAGACAGAGTGTGAATGACTGACTGTTTTCGTGTGTGAGTATGTGGTTGCTGTGAGGGTGATGCTCGAAAGTGATGAATGAAGCTGTCGGTTGCTTTCTATGGTACAAACGTGTACAGAGGTGGTGGATGCAGTAGTTATGTTAAGAGTAGAAGCTGGTAATGTATGGTATATATGTTGTTATTAGTTGCTGTCTGACGCGGTGTTGGTTTTGGTTGCGGTTTTTTGGCGGTTTTAGTAGCTAACTTTTTTATTATGTCTATATAACTGATGTCTTTTCATAAGAGCCATTGCTGTTCATTTGTTATAATGCATTTTAGTGTTCCCATTTTACTATTTTACTATTTTTACTTGTTTCAGTCATTTGACTGCGGCCATGCTGGAGCACCGCCATTGTTGATGATTCTGATGCGGGTGGTAATGATGTCTGGATATTTGGAGTTTTACTGGTCTTTATCGTGGATTCAGATTGGCAGCCATTAAAATACTGATCCTTATAATTGTAATGGGATGTAGCTGTTTTAGAGAAACAGTCTCCTGATATTGAAATAGCAATTGTGTGTTAGTGATTGCCGTGGTGGCAGTAGTCGTTATTGTGTTCATTTCTATAGTCATTGTCATATTGGTATATGGTGGCTGCTGTTAACGTTGTAATAATTTAGAACGCAGCTCTAAGAACGTGTGACAGATAAAAAAAAATATTCTTGTGCATTTATATATTCATTATATTGGCTATCAAAGCATCTGTCTTTCAGGTGGATTTACTTGTAGGTTACTCGAAGTAGGTAGCAGCGATAGCTAGTAGAGGAGATGGCTTAGGTTTGAAAATAGTCGAAGGAAATAGAGAGAGAGATAGACAGGAAAAAGAAGTTACAAATGAGCAGAATATTGACGAAATGATTTTTATACTGTTATCAAATGGTGAATATCTAAATATTCATCCGTAACCGATTGGAATGAGTTATCATAAGAGCGTAACCAACAGGATGTTGATGCCTTTACATCTATGTCGAGATGAATGTGAGCAACTGATTATATGCTTGTATGGATATATCTTCTTTGCAGAGAACTATGAATGCAGGTTAACACACACACACGCACACACACACACGCACGCACGCACACATACACACACACACATATATATATATACACACACAAATATATACATACATATATAATGTGTATATATATATGCACACATACATACAAATATGAAGTATGTATACCTACATACGTACACACACACATACGCCCGCACATAGACACATGTATATGTATATATATGTGTATATATATATATATATATATATATATATATATATATATATATATATATATATATATATATATAGATAGATAGATAGATAGATAGATATATAAGCGCAGGAGTGGCTTATGGTAAGAAGCTTGCTTCCCAACCACATGGTTCCGGGTTCAGTCCCGCTGCCTGGCACCTTGGGCAGGTGTCTTAGCCTCGGCCCTACCAAAACCTTGTGAATAGATTTGGTAGACGGAAACTGAAAGAAACCCGTTGTGGCGGTTTAGTTCACAGGTGATCTAAATGATTAGGTACCCCAGCTGAGTGTTGTAACGGCTCCAAGCTTATAGACGAGACGGTAGTCATGGAGCCATTGCAAATCTCCGATGCAGCGGATATATAATTTTTAAAGAGGACAACAGACATTAAGGCAAGGCAAACATCTCAAGTCGTATACAATATTATTATTGGAAAAAAATTTATTACTGGAAAGAAATATTTCCAATAATAATCTTGTATCCGACTTGAGATGTTTGCCTTGCCTTGTTGTGCGCTTTAAAAATTATATACATACATTTATATACATATATATGTTTTTTCTTGTTTCCGTCATTTGACTGCAGCCATGCTGGAGCACCGCCTTTACTCGAATGACAATATGAAAAATGATGCATACGCGTTCGCATCCACACACAATCACATACACACACGCAAACACACACTCACACATGCACACACGAACAACCACACGCACGCACGTGTTTAATATCAGTCAATATAATTGCTTTTTTAGTGAGATACATTCATATTTGCTTAAAATTAAATTTGTAGAAAGGTATCAGAATATATTTATTTAGAATTCACAAGGCATGAGTCACTATGGTCCAGTTTTTTGTTAGAAAGGGACAGGAGGAAGTAGTAAAACGAAGGGGAAATTTGGTAGGTAGGGAGGTAGACGGTCGAATCACCACGCAAGAACAGGTAGACTGACTACAATATAGATAGACAGACCGGCAAGCAGAGTGGCAGAGGGAACACTAAAGATAGAATGAAATAAAACAGAAGGAAGGCAGCGAAGAAGGAAGGTAGATAGATAAAGGATGCAAAAAGGGAAACTTTGAATAGTTTGCTTGCGTTTATGTACGGTCTGATAATGAAATCATTTGAATACTTATAGAATATTCTATATACACTCTCTTTTACTCTTACTCATTTACTTGTTTCAGTCATTTGACTGCGGCCATGCTGGGACACCACCTTTAGTCGAGGAAATCGACCCCAGGACTTATTCTTTGTAACCCTAGTACTTATTTTATCTGTCACTTTTACCGAACCGCTAAGTTACGGGGACGTAAACATACCAGCATCGATTGTCAAGCAATGTTGGGGGAACAAACACAGACACACAAACATACACACACACACACACACTCACACACTCACACACACACACACACATACACACACACACACATATATATATATATATATATATATATATATATATATATATATATATATATATATATATATATACGAGGGGCTTCTTTCAGTTTCCGTCTACCAAATCCACTCGGCCCGAGGCTATAGAAGAAGACACTTGCCCAAGGTGCCACGCAGTGGGACTGAACCCAGAACCATGTGGTTGGTAAGCGAGCTATTTATCACACAGCCACTCCTGCGCCTACACTGGAACATCTTATAGAATATTCTATATACATACTTATAGAATATTCTATTTACAGTGAAACATCAGATTACGAACAGTTTTTCAAACATAAGACGTCTTCGAATGACGAACGGCATCTCGAGCAATGAACAAATAAACCGGCAACAACGGTTGGCGACAAGCTGGGAGTTTCTGCGTGAGAGCGTCAGTCATTGCCTAGAAATAGCAGCCGGTTTTTCATTAAATCACTGTTTCTCATAAGGGAAGTAGAACTCCGGTGGGAATGGCGGACAAATTGCCATATTAAATAAAATTCAGATAATATAAAACTGTCAAATTTGTCTATCAGCCTGGCGAAGAACATGGAGAATTGTTTTCCCTACGTTATTAGAGAAAATGTATTCCAGATTGATCTTTTTGGTGCTTCACTTGGAAAAGGTATCTAGCTGCAAAGCGACCTTCGTAATTAGACAGCCTTTCATGCTTATAATTCTCTCCGAAATATTCGAAATGTGTGAGGTAAGCGAAAACAGTAATAGCTGTATGTCTTACAACTCAACACTATTCTTCTTTTTTATTCTGTTTATTTATTTATTTATTTATTTATTTTTTGTTTTGTTTTTTGCATATTGCACTATCGTTTCTTACTCGGTATTTTTTTTTATTCTAAAAGCTGTAGCGCATTTTCGAGAGGTTAGAAAGGTTAGCAAATCGGTTTGTTTTTTGCTTATTTTTTTATAGATTTTAGATGATTTAAATGATTACCCAGTTCTGAAACTGAAGTACGACTCTGACAAGTTGCCACTTGGGATATTTTTATGCTGTTGTTTACGCAAATGAATTGTATGGCTCTTAGAAATGGTTGATTGGCATAATATAATACGATATTCAATTTGTTTCGTTTTCCTACATCGTGAGAAGAGTCATTCATACGACTTCTTTCCTTTTTTTATTTCATTTATTTATTTATTTATGTGAAAAATACTGGGAGTTGTTGATGGTATATTACTCACCTGGGCATTCATTTTTCCCTATTTTCTGTTTCAAGACTTGAAACTAAAGAAGTCTTTTGAGTTCACATTTTATCTGCTTCGCTACGGCGCATCTTCCTTTTATTCACTCATTTTTATACTTGAGTATCATTGTGTGAATATAAGATTATCTTTCTTTCAGTCTCAATAAGTATAAAAGATTGATTAGTCGGATCCTTGTCAAAATTAAAGACTCTGTCACTCTCTTTCTCTCCGGAAATATGGTGTTTTTTAATTATCATTATAAATATATTAGAATGAAAGGAGACTTTCGGTGCATCCAAGTCAAACATTTCTGTTTCATCTCGAGGCTAGGTTATTCGAGGTCGTTAGAGACGTCGGCTCCTCACTGTTTTACATCAATGCCTCTTAGTCAGAAACATCAAAGTCTATTTTCGACGACGAATGTTGTGTGTTGTATAGCTTTAGTTAATAAAAAAAATTGCTCAGTATTCTACACTGACAGCTCAAAAATTTCTTGGTCTGAGAAACGATGCTTTATTCCAATATATTTTTATCTTTTATCTTTTATTTGTTTCAGTCATTAGACTGCGGCCATGCTGGGGCATCATCTTGAAGAATTTTAGTTGAACGAATCAACTCCAATACTCTCTTTATTTTAAGCGCGGTGCTTAATGTATCGATCATTTTTGGTGAATCGCTCATTTACAGGGATGTAAACACACCAACATCCATCGTGGAGGACAAATAGATACAAAGACATACACACATATTCCTTCAGTTTTCATCTACCAAATCCACTCACAGGGTTTTGGTCGGTCCGAGACTGTAGTAGAAGACACTTGCCCCAAGTTTCCACGCAGTGGAACGGAAACCGGAAGCATGATGTTAATTTTATGTATGTATTAAGATGTTAAACGGTGCATGAAGTTAAATTGTGCATCATGAATTAGCGCCAGTAATTCAACCTAATAAAACTTCAAGGCCAATATCATATTGGCAATATATTACTGACATATGCGGTAGTGTCTCGAAGTTGGTGCCCCCCACCTCGCAATAATTTGTATATGTAGATACAGACGTACATGCGTAGATGTATGATGATATTTACAAGGAGGTGAGGTAAACCATAATACTGTGGTTGAAGCACTGGTGGGGAGAGGAGCATCAACAATTAAGACAAAAGTCAATGGTTTTCAATTTATTCGTGGAAATACAAAATATTGAACATGTCTTATATGCTACATATGTATGAGTATGTTTGTGCGTGTGTGTCATGTGTGTGTGCGCGCGCGTGTGTGTTCGTGTGTGTTCGTGTGTGTGTGTGTGTGTGTGTGTGTGTGTGTGTGCGCGTGTGCGTGTGTGGACATGTGTGTACGTGTGTGTAGATGTGTACGTGTGTGAGTACAATTTCTTCAGCACTCAATTTATTACTATACAAAAAAAAAAGGTTGTGAAACGGACGTAACCTTAAGGATGTCATGTGATTGAATAAATATATTCACCTTTCACACCTCCTGGATGTTATGTTCCATGCTATATATTTATATATACATACACACACACACACACACACACACACACACACACACACATATATATATATATATACACATATATATATATATATATATATGTATATACATATATATGTGTATGTTTATGTGTTTGTGTGTGTATGTATGTATTATGTATAGGTATATGTATATATCTGTGTGTGCATGTGTGCGTGTGTCTATGCGTATGGACAGAGAGAGAGAGGGGGAAGAGAGAGTAATCAAGCAAATATTAGTCACACAGGCGAGAGTAAGTGCCTGAAAAGCTCAAGTTTTTGACAAGAATATAATATATGATACAGTTTTTGACAATGATATAATATAATTATGTTAAATATATCTTTAAAATAGGGCGATAAATGATTTGATTTTATTGGTATACAGTCGAATGTTATGTTGTTGTGTATTCTTGTACTTTCAATTAGATAATTTTTGAGTGAGCCGATACTAGACCCGGGATTTGGAGGTTATATATCGTCTCGATTCTTCATAGAAAAAACAGAAACCTCACTGATAAACGGGATTGAAAGAAGACTTCTAACAAAACATCCACTGCAAAATAAGTTGGATTACTGCGAAAAACACTCAGCAAGCCACAGACGAAATGAAATCAATACTGAACTGTAGAGTAATCTACCTTGCAACAACAGAGATAAGGTACGGTAGTCATTGTTTACGGTAAGGACGCCGAGGTACATCAGCTATTGTTATGGTAGTCCTCTCGTTCTAAGAGATCGAGAGAAAAACAATGAACATTAATGCTTAGAGAGTTCGATTTTTGGAGGGTGTCTTCTTGGCACGTAGAAAAAATATATCATTTATACAATTCTGTTTTTTTTTTTTTAATCACAAAGATACTACCTGTAGGAATGATAAAACTATATTATTTGTATCTATATAAGCAGCGACAGTCTTGATAGTGTTTTTCATTTGTTTGTTTTTCTTTTGCTTAACCTAAGGTCGGTGTTCATCAATCAGACTATTTATTTACAGATATCCCAATTATAACCGCCGCAGTTTAGTATCGGCCATCACTATCACCTTCTTCAGATAATGCATAAACAGATTTTCAAGAAACTTCTTATTAAAAATATGGATATGTTTTGATGGAGGTTTGAATTTTGTTTTTAGTGAATTAGGGACAAGGTAGAAGCTCGCTCATTCATAAGAATTTTATGTTTGTTTGTTGGTATGATTTTTTCTATGTTTTGTTGTTTTTTTTCTTGTTTTTTTTTTGCATTACTTTTACCTCAGAAAATAACTTGCAGCTGACAGACTTTCTATTCAAATGTGTCTGCTTTATCTCTCAACTGCTTAATGCCACAAAACCTGTATTAAGCTCCGGCTTAGTGCATTATAGAAACCTGCAATAGAAATATTAATATATTATCAAGCTTCTTTGTGTTTCTCTTATTATATATATATATATATATATATATATATATATATATATATATATATATATATATATATATATATATATATATACATACATACATACATACATACATACATACATACATACATACATACATACATACATATCGAAATGAAACCTGTGTAATGAATACGCTAAAGTACATCTCAACTTGCCAGGGAAGCATAAATATCTAATTTTCACAACAGAACAATGCACTCTTAATGTCGTTCGGTGCTCCTAGTAGCTTTACGTTTGGCTATAAATTGATGACATGTTGGAGGTTTCACCATATATTCTTCATATATTAGATTTACCCTTTCTGCATATCAGCATTTTATTACAAGGCAAATGAAACATCGAAGTTCTTACCCTTGCTTCTTTTGAAAAGAACTGTCATCAGAATAAATGAATTTGTTTGCGAGTGCAATTTCTGGAGATATAAAATTTTCATTTTGGCTTATATCATTAAGTGCTAACCCGCAATTAACTATGTTATTCATACAGGTGACACTCCTGAAAATGTTTTCAATATCATTATCTCTAATCTCAGTTGTTCTATTCAATAATCTATCACTAATTGAATATATTAGTCATTATTCATATACGAAACTTATCAGTCAACAGAAGGTGATACATCTGCACGTAATAGTTGAGCTTAGTATAAAAATGTAATAAAAACACTATAAACAAACTATGTTATAGTGGTTGTTATTGCCATTAAATTGGAAATCAATTTTGATGAGCCAGACCTATGATCAAATCTGCTTCGCAATTATTATTTTTTTTACTTTTTCAGATTTTTTTTTCCCTCTTTATTCAAGATACTGTATTGTCTAAATTTGAAAATGTGCAGCACTTATTTCTAGCGGCCCAAGCAACCACCTAGAGATTTCATCGTAGCCTTTTTTTTTTTCCATGATAAATAGCCAAGGTGCATGATTGGAAATTTCGTCGCCCTCATAGAAACACGAACGTTAAAAATTAATATTTAGCGGTAAACTTCAAAGATTTTAAACTGAAAAGGAAACAGATAATGTTTGACTGGAATCAGAATTCCCGCACACACACTCATATATATATATATATATATATATATATATATATATATATATATATATATATATATATATATATATATATATATACAGGGTGTCCACAAAGTCTAGGTACATGGAGTAAATAAAATCATAACATAAACAATTAAATATAAGAAATAATAATTTCTTAAAGTATGTGTTAATCGGCATGTACCCAGACTTTGTGGACACCCTGTATATATATATATATATATATATATATATATATATATATATATATATATATACATATATAAATTTAGAGGTAATACTTGACAATTGTAAGCACCTGTGTATGCCAGCTCCTGTTGAGGTGAATGAATAAATTGTAAATCCCAAAAATAACAGCAAAAATACAAAGGATTCTGCGGTACGCGTGTTTTTTGCTGTTATTTTTGGGATTTACAATTTATATATATATATATATATATATATATATATATATATATATATATATATATATATATATATATATATATATATATATATATGATTATATGTCTGTGCACACGTTTGAATGTGGTGTGTGCCAGAGGGTTTGCAAATCGAATGGGGGTCTTAAAAGACATGTTAGGATCCACAATGAGCAGAACTTACTTGCAGGTATTGGTAGTGCAAATCAGAGGTGCAAT
>NC_142931.1:136350572-136380572 GCF_046866305.1 Octopus bimaculoides | reverse complement strand
AGTCTCTAGTTCTGATGAAAAATTTGCTAAAATATTGTAATGAAGTATCGTGTATGCTGAAAACCTATATGGTCTTATGCACCCGAGGACGACGGTATATTTTGAATTGCATTGTTCGATTAAATGGGGCCGCCTGAAACGGCTGTAATGCACCAATACCTTGACATCCTTGTAACTTATTTGCTTTTATGTATATATATATATATATATATATATATATATATATATATATATATATATATATACATACATACATACATACATACATACATACATACATACATACATATATGCATACATATATGATATATATATACCTATAGATATATTCACATAGACATATTTATATACAAGGTGGTAATCGCAAATGCGATATTTGTAATCGCAAAAATGACGATGGTAAAGTTGATGATGATTATGATGATGATGATGATGATGATGATGATGATGATGATGATGATGATGATGATGATGATGATGATGGTGGTGGTGGTGGCGATGAAATTGATCGACATCGCGGAAGTGACGGCAGAAGTGAAGGAGACTATAGGTTCTTCAGTTATGATTATGATTATCATCGTCTCTAATTTGACCCCTACCACCACATAATTCCTCCTCAATCTTGCCCCGAGCTTTATAGCTATCTTCCTTCTGTCTTTTGTGTCTCATTATCTGTCTATAAGAAGCTTTCCTTTATTCCTTTATGTCAGACAATAACAAATGAGGAAGAGAATTCGGTGCAAATACAATGTGTGTCATGAGACACTTTGATTTCCATATATTATCTGCCTGTCTGTCTGTCTATCTATCTGTCTACCATTCTTTCTAATTGTCTGTAAGCCAATGTCTGTAAGACATTGTCTGTCTGTCTGTCTCTCTGAAAGTTTGTCTGTCTGTGTGTCTATCTGCCTGTCTGTTTGTCTTTCTTTCTGCCTGCCTATCTATCTACCTATCTGGTTTTCTATAGGGGGGCAGTACAAGTCGGAGTTTATATCTAAAGTACTTTCTAACAAGTTAGCTACCTTCGTGCCGTATTCGAAAGTGCTTCCAAGGTTAAATCTTTTGAAAGCTTTTCTGATCTTTTTTCCGCATTCTTTCTATGACGGTTTTACTATGACTAGCATCATCCCAATAAAGATCAGCCTGCAGTTCAGGGATTTCACAACTAAAGCACTTTGAGATAAGCACCAACCAAATCAGTAATCTAAGCCGTGTCACTCGAACCCATGGCAATATCAAAATAATCAGGGGTATCGCACCTCGTCCATTACCTACCCTCAAATGCTATGATAGTTTTCCTAGCGAAAAGAATAACATCTGATTCGTATTAAATTATGAGAGAGAAGCTTTTTAACCTCCCGGGTTTTATAAGTCCTTTATAGAAATTTTATATAAATATTGTTTCATTTTATTTTTTGGTGTATTTTATTTATCCTTTCATATTATATTATATTAGTAAATTTTGTATTTTGTATACCTATTTACCCTCGTATATACTGGTGAAAAATTCTATGATTCATGGTAAAATATGATACGATATAGTATTTATATTTATATCTTTTCAGTTATTTGTAATTAGGTTTTTACAATTATAATATATTCTTTATATATACATATATATATATATATATATATATATATATATATATATATATATATATATATATATATATATATATATATATATATATATATATACATATATATATATATAATATATATATATATATATATATATATATATATATATATATATATATATATATATATATATATATATATATGTACATTTATATACACACACATACACACACATGTACACATATAAACATACACATATACATATACATATACACACACTCACACACGTACACATACACACACACACATACACACACACTCATATATATATATATAACTCTTCACTCGTGTAGTGCGTTCCTTATCAGTTACACCCAGTTTTGCAGACATAAAGGACGAACACATCTGTTGTTTCATTTATTTCTCTCCCGTCAACTTTTTCCTGAAAAAGAACTCAATCAGAAACGTTATATTTTCGCTGAAATTTTTTATCGATTTTCCTAAATAATATACGTCTTGCTGATACAGCAAACACCAGTTTCTTTGTAGTCTGTTTGATGGTATGTGTGTCGGTATTTGTCTGGAGGGTGTATGGATGTATGCATGCATGTATGTACGTATAAGCAACTGTCTTCGCACAGTTGTTATCAACCAAATCATGCATGCTATAAATTCACAAGTTTAAATGTCCATGTAACTGCCGACATTGAATTTAAGGTAAATTTGTACATCACATCTGAACTCTTATATGCATAAATCATAAAATTTTATGTTTAAAAAGGCAGGCTGATAGATTGCTTATATACACCGCGCATATGTCAGCACCCATGATATTTTTCTTTTACTTTTTCTTTTAAAGAAATATCTGCTAAAATTGAAATACATACATGTTAATAGCGAATAGAAACCCTGTTGCTATCTTTTGCAACACAGGAGCTAGACAGAGCATCACAGCTTTTGGCTGAATGACAGTAATAATAATTATATCCGACCTCTTCAATGTTTTTGGAGCTCGTGTTTTTGTCTTCGCTCGTGATACATCAGAAATTGGTTCTAATTAAAGCAGGAATACTACGTTTGAAGTGAAGAGACATAATGTATTATACTAAATAGTTTCGAATCAATCCACAAATTGGTGTCTGCCTCTTGTAGTTTCCTTGTTAGCAGTCGCAACAATGGGTCTTGTCGGTAGATTTAATTAGAATGAAATACGATTTCATATCAATCCTAATCGATTTGTCGGTATTACCACTGTGTAGATTTTCTGTATATTAGAAAGAAAAAAATTCCAATCGCCATTTTGATTCGGAACGTTAAGGAAACCAATAGATAATATGACCTTAAAGTCCATAAATCTATAAATCGATACCATATTTTTGAAGACCGGACTATACATATATAAAGATGATATTTTCCGTTGATTTTGTTGCTGTTGTAATTGTTATAGTTGTTTTATTTACTTTTATTTTCATTATTTCCTTCTGTTTATTTGCTCGTCCTTTAATATATTTCTTTTGTATTTCTGTAATTTAGTGATCAATAACACTATAAACACTAGGACCCTTGCTGATTTGGACTAATTTGGTCTTCTTCTGATACATTTAGAAAAAGAAGAGATGATGCCCTGTTACCCGCTGTTCAGGCAGAACACTGAGTAGAAATGATGCTCCAACGAATGAAAGAGGTCGAGAATCGATTTGCATCGTACAAGCAAACCTTTGTCAGAAATAATTGCAGTAGCTTCAATGGTTCTTTAACGCAACCGAAGAAATTGGACAGAAATAGCAACTTTATAGAGCCAATGCGATGGTGTATCGGCTTGTATGCAATTAAGACTTGCCGTCTCTGCGTCTGTATGTGAGTATAATGGAGTTTAGCGTACTGGTAAGTATAAGTGTATAGGTATATACGAATGCATATGTATAAGTATGTGTCTAGGTATTCACTATCAAGAGTATGTCTGTATATACACATATATGTACCTTTCTATTTGCGAATAATTGCATGTGTGTGTATGTGTCTGTCTGAGCTTATATGTGTGTGAATTTGTGCAGAGATTTATATGCTTAAAAGAACCATTTTATATTTGCATGAGTAGTTCCATGTGTGAATAAAGATCTATATGTACACGTCTATATACACGTATATGCACAAATAGATGCGTATGCATGCATTTATGCGTATTTATCTTGGTACTTAAGTTGGCATTGTGATGTTTGTCGATATGTTTATAAAAATGATCACATGTATATGCGTACTAATGTGTATGCGTGTGTGGTTGTTTGATCATGAGTGTATATATATATATATATATATATATATATATATATATATATATGTGCATGGATCACTTATATACGCCTGCGAATTTACATGCAGGTGTTCGATTGTACGTCTGAGGGTTTATACTGCGATTTCAGAAACTGTTGTGTGCGCGCGTGTGTGCTTGTGTGTGTGTGTGTGTGTGTGTGTGTGTGTGTGTGTGTGTGCGTGTGTGTGTGTGTGTGTATGTGTGCGTGTGCGCGTGTTTATAGTCGCTGAACACACGCATATATATATATATATATATATATATTGGGTGATCCCATAAATGATGCGGTTTTTTATGTTCCTTTCATTTTCAATCCCTTTGCCCTCTCCCTGAAGAAATGCTGTTTTTGAACTCTGCAAGAGACCATTATCTCTTTCAGGAGATATTTTTGTGATTTTGGTCACTTATACATCATGGAAACTGAGTAACAGATGTTTTAAGTCCTAAAACGCGAGAGAAAATATTTCGACGATCAGAATTAGTAAACTGGAAGTGTTTAAGTCCCACATTACTTGCAATCAGTTGCAATGAAGCCTACATTTAATGTCGCTTCAACTCACAGCTTAGATTGTTTTCTTTGTGATTATCAGGTAATGGAAGGAGATATCGAGAGAAAGCGTCGTCAATCATGAACGGAAAATAGTAAAAAGGCATACTTTGGGAGCACAGTAAAATATTCATTCATCCTTCCAACTTCACCACCCATTGTTAATTGCAATATTATGAGGGTAACGCACTCAGGCACCTTCACCATAAGGTCCTATCAGAATTAACCCTATTTAAACGTTCCGATTAGATTCCCAATCGTAACCATACATCTAGCTGTAGATATCCCGCCGGTTGGCTCGACCTGAAGAATTTGCCTTGCTCTTATTTGCTCCAGCATGCTGACCAACTGTTCCTAGTGTATCAACAGTTTTAGTTTTTTTTTTTTTTAATGTTCAAACAATGTATAAGGACTGGCGAGCCATCAGCAACATATAAATTGTATTATCTTGATGTAAAAAAGCGAAAATGTTTTTTATATACGTGATGCGTTCAAAAAGTATCCGATTGTATTTTTCCTGCCAAAAACAAATGCTGAGTGGGGAAAATCGTGTGGATGGGAGATGCAGCTACCATTTCTGCTCGTGTTGATTCTCTTCGCACCGGTCGGCCACGTAAGCTTCCAGCTGTTACACCTTGAATACAAATCGACCTGTAGTGTGCACTTTTCGGATTTTTGTTTTCACACAAGACCACCGAACGAATCGAACAGAGACCATAAAGCTACAAATTGAAACAAGTAGTTTATTTGGGATAAAAAAATGTATGTAACTTCATTCTTTTATTCAAGGTAAACATCTCAAAGAATCATCATCTTCTTTTTGTTTCAATATACAAACATACAAACATACTAAACTATGCGTGTGTGGGTAGGCTCATATACAGAAATAGATACATTTTTCAAGGCGCTCTGATATTATAAATACATTACAGATATTCTAAAACGAATTCTACTGTAGATATACGAGAAGAAGAAAATAATATATTGTTAAATATTCTACAAGTTCAGATATTGGGTTCCAAACAAAGTTTCTGTTGAGATGTTCCTACAGTTGTCATGAATATGCCAGCAGTATGACAGGAACATTGCAATAGATTTATTTAGAGAAATCCGACAAAATCATTCGTGTTTTATAAATCTTAAAACATGAAGACTCGATAACCCCATGAGATTGTTGTAGAGATTTTACTGCCCCAAAGGTGGAATTCAGAATATAAATACTAACAATCTAAGATTCGACAATTGAATGCATTACTTTCTGAAAGACAATCTAACTCATCTCGATGTAAACAGACCTCAAGAGACATCAAGTTATTTCTTCAATAAAAATAACATTAACATCAACAGTAATAATAAAACATGATGATGATGATGATGATGATGATGATGATGATGAAATATTTAAAATGTTAAGCAAATACAAGTACCTAGAAATAGAGGTCTCAAAAATGTGGCATCTAAGAACGAGAACTGTACCAATGATCATGGGAGGTTTGGGGATACTATTAAATAGTACTCTTAAACTCTATACGGCAAATACCAGGAAGTCCAAAAATACCAGAGCTACAAAAAAATTATTCTCGGTGGTACAGTTGCTTACATTGATGTATGGAATGAGACAGCCAAGCCGAACGAAGAAGGAAAAAAACAATGAGAGACGAAAGACGTTATATAATTAAATGTGGATACAAGTTACAAATCTATAAAGGCACACAAAAAATCTTCGTAGAATAGTTTTAAAAGTTACATAAATATCATACTGACTTAAACAATATAAATAAATTCTATCTACTTGCATTGATGTGGTCAAATTACAGACATATTTGCGTATCTTTTCTGCAAAGTCTAACTCGACTTCCTTTTTTAAAACTGGTGAATTCAGAATCTTCTGTAATGTGATCTTTCTTAAGAACGGACAAGTAAGCACCAAAGCCTTGCAGCTCTGTAAACTATGGCCTCAGGTAAATATACTTAGGTCCTCGGTCAAATCCTTATGACCTGCACCGACATTCTTTAATGATATCATGGGGTTATATCGTTTTCGTTCAAACTACTTTATAATTTAAATTAACGTTTTTATCTTATAGTTGTACGTTTGAATATGGAAATCAAAGCGATGTTGCTTACGTGTGCTTATTTAAATGGTTTAGTGTGAGTGCCTGTTCATTGACTACAAGAGTCCAAGATTATATGGACAAAATAGAAATACAAAATCAAATAGCAAATAAAAATAGTTGGAGATTTACATTAAGTAAAAGTTGTAGTCAACAACAAGTGTAAACAGCAGATGCATAACAATAAATAGCGTTAACAATATATAACAAAGAGAGTAGAACAAAGGAAGAAAATTAGAAAATCATGAACATCCATACAGGGTAGTTTATGGTAACTCCCACATAATTCGATATTACTTGACGTACAAAAGATAAGTACCTCCTTCCATTTACTCCCGCAAACAATACAGCTACACAGTTAGAGCAGGCCTGTTTAGACACAACACTTTCACCATTCACTCACACTTCTTATTTATTTATTGCCCACAAGGGGCTAAACATAGAGGAGACAAACAAGGACAGATAAAGGGATTAAGTCGATTACATCGACCCCAGTGCGTAACTGGTACTTAATTTATCGACCCCGAAAGGATGAAAGGTAAAGTCAACCTCGGTGGAATTTGAACTCAGAACTTAAAGACAGACGAAACACTGCTAAGCATTGCGCCCGGCGTGCTAACGATTCTGCCAGCTCGCCGCCTTCAAACACACACTTCTGAAAACATTTACTGAAGGGAAGAGTATCTCCGTTTGCTCTCATATCTCCCTTCCCTAGTGAGGACATCGCCAAAAAGAAGGTCTATCCTCAAACATTTTAACTCTCCCTATCACACCACTTACTTCGGCATAGACACATAGCAAATAAAGATTAACTGCTGTTTCTTGCTAATGGCAAGTGGTGGGGCAATTTTCAGTACTGCATCGAATATTCGGTGGATAAACTAATCCGTAGCGCACGTGATAGTAGCTGTTCCGCTTTAGCATGCATGACAGCAAAGTAAGGACACTGAATAGGTGAGTGCCCGACGATTTCACCGCTCTGAGATCATCTCAGGCAGACAGATTAGCTTCGACAAGAGCTTCGGCGAACCGACAAATCTTCAGGCATTAAAAGTTCAAGAATAATAAGAATAATAAATCATATGTTTAGCTTTAAATTACATAGAATAAAGCGCAGGTGAAAATAGTACAAAAATATCCGCATACTGAGTGAAAATATTGACATGAATATGGGATTAGACAAACGTACCGAAGTTACAACATGAAGAAGGAAATTAACTAAACTTAGAGATATTATAAAAGATACAGACATTAAATTTGCAAAGGATAACGAGAAGCATTCATAAAGCATAGAGATAATGAGGAAAATATGAGAAATATGATACAGGCTAATCAGGATAATATTAGAAACTGCATTCATCGCTAGAAATAAAATATCAGATATAAATACATTAGACCAAAAAAAATTTAAGCTAAGAAATTTGATAAACTTGACAGTCGAGATCGAAAAACTACCAGCAAAACTTCAATCCAGCAAGTTCAAGGCCAATTATAGATAGAATATATTTAACTGTCACACAAATAAATAGTGTCTACAACAAAATCTCTACCACAAAAATAATATCACAAGTGGGGGCAGAAAATATCAGAGGGAAGCAAAATATATTAAGGGATTAATGATAAGCATACGAAACCTAAAATATAATTGTATTCATAAAGTGCAAATTAATTTCACTGAAGAAAAAGATACTTGGTAAACGTAAACCACTCCATAGCGAAGATCTCATGACATTCGGCGAAATGGAAAAAGACAGAGAGAATAACAATAGGTCAAAAACTATTATCATCTGCATTAGACAACTGCAAAAACAAGAGATGCTAACATCAAGTGCATCCTCTACAACGGGACTCTTCAGTCCAAAGAGTCCAGATCCCAACAAGTTTGATTCTACTCATATACATAATCGTAACGTTAAGGGACAATATAAGATGCACCCATATGAAAGCTTGAACGAGGCAATAGAAAGTTAACCAGACACAATATATGACGGCTTAGTCGCAGTCAACTGGTATATACCAATGGGAGCTAGCAAGAAAATCAAAACAAATGTACAGATATAACAAACACTGGAGTACGTTCATAGATATAGCGTTCCTGTTTAAACAAAGTATTGTACGAAAAGAGGAAAAACTGTTAAATATAAAAGGATATTTCAAATGAAATAAGCTGAATAGTGAGGTATCAAACGGAGAAGAGCATCAATTATAATAAGAGGATGGTAGCTGTTCCGCTTTAGCATGCATGTCAGCTTAGTGGTAGTTGATAGTTTTCTGAAATGGCCTGAGATTTATAAGTGTAGAAAACCAGCCTCCTGAGCTGTGATAAAATTTTTACACGAATTGTTTGCAAGATTTGGCATCCCAGACAAGATAATGTCTGACAAAAGAACGCAATTTGTGTTCAGCGAATTTCAAGCATTTTGTGAAACGTTCGCGATAGAACGTATAACTATGGCACCATACCATCCCAGATCTAATGGACAGGCAGAATGCTTTGTCGATACCTTCAAAAGAGCCCTTAGAAAATCGAATAAAGAAGTCACGGTTAAGGTAGCTCTACACCAATTTTTAAGAGTGTACCGTGAAGGCGCGTGGCTCAGTGGTTAAGGCATTCGGCTCACGATTGTAAGGTCGTGAGTTCAATTCCAGGCGACGCGTTGTGTCCTTGAGCAAGACACTTTATTTCACATTGCTCCAGTATACTCAGCTGGCAAAAATTAGATGTACCTGTCTTTCAAAAGGCCGGCCTTGTCACGCCATGTGTCACGCTGAGTCTCCCTGAGAACTACGTTATGGGTACACGTGTCTGTGGATTGCTCAGCCACTTGCACGGTAATTTCACGAGCAAGCTTTTCCGTTGATCGTATCAGCTGGGACCCTCGTCGTCGTAACCGGCGGAGTGCTCCGAACGTGTAACACCAAATCCGAATCCATCAGCAGGGAGCTTACTCGTGACGCTGATGTTTGCGAGGAAAGTATGGCAGTCAGAATGGCAAGCAATTCTGCCCAGGACTTTCTTACCATCGACTTAGACTCCAAAGGACATTCGGCACAAATATCTGCCGAGGATACTGGATAGAAACTGACGAACCCAATGCTCAGTTACGATGCTGGAGCCGATGAGACAGACGAACAGACAGGCAGACAGACAGACAAACAGAAAGACAGATAGATAGATAGATAGATAGATAGATAGATAGATAGATAGATAGATAGATAGATGTTCGACAAAGGAATTTCAGATGTTTGTGATGGCACAGTAACGGTATGAAGTTTGAAAGAGAGAGTATGAAGCTCGAGAAGATCAAAAGGAAGCTTAGAAAGCAGGAACCAATAGAAAATGACGGAATGTTGATTTTTACGTGTGTGATTTGTATGCTTGAGTCATGCAGGCTTGGCCAGCCACAGCTTTTAAATTGTGATACGGCGATTGTTCAGAATAGAACATGTGCAACCTGTGAAAAGGTGTGCTGCTCAGTTCGGGGATTAAAAAGACATGTGAAAAGACTTCCTACTGTGGAACCCGTTCTTTCTGTCATCCAGCACAATTGTGAATTACGCAATAAAATGTCCAAATATTTGGCAAGGTTCAATAGTCATATAAGGGCATTATCGATGACTCATTTCAATGATTCTTTCTCGCAATGGTTTTGCCTGAATACGTGAAAGCAATCACTATGTATGTATATTGTATGCATTATTTATGTATTTCTCTGTGTGTGAGTTGTATGTGTGCATATATATATATATATACAGTATATAATTATGTATGTATATATAAATACATATATGACATAGCGAGAGATAAGAACAGAGGTGTATGTAAGTACCTATCAGCATATATATATATACCGGAGTAAGCACATTAATGTGAAACAATGTGGAAAAAAGAGTACTCAAATACCAAAGGTAGAGTAATATGCTTTAGTTAAAAGCAGCAGAAATATAACAAAAGCTGTTACTCAGAGTTTCACGTTCCCATTCGTCGGACATTGTCTGGTTTAAAAAGCCACATGAGATGTCATGATGGTTCTAAGGTGTAGGTACGGGAGGTGGTCAAACTCTCCATAAAGAATAGACAACCACCATATATATGTATGTATATACATATATATCTATAGATATATATATATATATATATATGTATGTGTATATGTATATATATGCATGTATATATATATATATATATGCATGTATATATGTGTATATATATATATATATTTATATGGTGTGAGTGTGTGTATGTATGTATGTATGTGTTTATATATATATATATATATATATATATATATATATATATATATATATACGCACATATATATACATATACCGGTAGATAGAATGTGTGGATGTGGATGACTATTTCTATGTGTGTTTGTATCTTCCAATTCATTTGTGTCTGCAAGTGTTACAACTCGATGATATGTGATTACAAGAGTGCCAGGCCAGACTATAATTTGAATAACATCGGCACGTATCAGCTTCCGACCAGTCGTGATGTCTGTGTTGCCAAAATTGTTTCTTCGCTTTTGTCTTCATTTATTTATTTATTTATTTATTTTAATATCTTTTTGTCTTTTTTAGAGTGCCATGTCTCACTAAATTGGTTACTATGAGCTGCACGTGGGTATAGTCTAGGAACATTGATGTGAAGAATTTGGCTCACGTCCCATACAAAAGAGTTAGAAAAACATTCTGCTATTTTGACAATCATACAAACGTATAGACACGTATACATATATAAATATATGGAAACATACACATTTTGAAATGCAGGCACGTATATTTATATTTTATTTTCTTCTTGCTATTTCTTCTTCACCACTTTCTAGCTCTCTTTCTCTTTCTCTCAGTCTGTCACACAATTTCACACGCAATCAACGTGTAATTTTTATTTTTCATTCCTTTTCATTGTATAAGTCTTTCAGAAATATGTACATACAAACCTTCTCTCTCTACGTGTATATATATACACACATATATATATATATATACATATATATAGGAAAATGTGTGTATGTACGTATGTATATATATATATATATATATATATATATATATATATATATCGTTATGAACATATATATATATATATATATATATATATATATATATATATATATATATATATATATATATATATATATATATATATATATATATATATATATATATATATATATATACATATATATATATATATATATATATATATATATATATATATATATATATATACATATATATATATATATATATATATATATATATCCTCAATTTTGTTTCTCTTTATGACTCTTACTATCGATGAATCCTTCATAGTTATTTATCTGTGCCGTGTAATTGTTGATGCAACGTATTTCACATCTCAGCCTCCCTCTTCTAGCTTCCTTCTTGTCTTTTCCTCTTTCTCTCTACACATATACGTAAAGAAATTTTTTTAATGTACATGTATACACACACACACACACACACACACACACATATATATATATATATATATGTATGTATGTATGAATGTATGTATGCATATATAACTGAAGGCATATTATTGATCAAAGTGTGGTTCACTCGAGGACTCAGTTTTTTATTGATGTCTCCTAAGTGGAAGAATTATTAGTTGTGACTGACTCCCTATCATTTAAAATCATGCAACCATTTCTCTAGCTCAACAAAGGTACTAATTTCAAGAGTTGGATTTGCTCGACTCACAGATCTATTTGAGGCAGGTTGCTGGTTTCAGTTTAGTTATAGGATCTTACCTTTCTCCTCTGCGATTTCACTATATTCGTCTACTTTGAACCCACAACTGCTGGAGGGATCTTCTAGCTACCATACCTCCTTCTTAATGATCGTTTTATTTAACCAAGTTTGTGTATCTCCTATTCTGAGTATAGCATCTTCACCTATAGCCTATCAGGTTTCAGAAGTTTATGAATCTATTGGGTTTGCCTGATTGCCTTAATGCTAGGTGAATTGAGGGATGAGTAGCTTTCTGAAGTCTGTGTTGCAAATGGTGGGACCATTTATCGCGCAGCGCAGGCCCATATCTAAAAAAAATAGATATTTTAATGAAGTTCATGGCGAACTGGCAGAAACTTTAGCACGTCAGATGAATTGGTTGGCTGCATTTCTTCCGGCCTACCTCAAATATAGCCGAAGGTGAATCTACCTTTCATCCATTCGCGGTCGATAACAATAAAGCAGTAGTTTAGCACTGGGCCTGGTGTAATCAACTTACCTTTCCCTAAAATTACTGGCCTTGTGTCACAATTTGAAACCTCATAATATATTTGTTTCTGATTTGTGAGGAGGGACTTGTCGATTACATCGACCCCAGTACTCAAGTGGAACCTATTTATCGACCCCCGAAAGGATGAAAAATAAAACTGACGCCGGTAGCATTTGATCTCATTACGTAAAGTTGGGAGAATCGTTAGCAAGCCGGCCAAAACGTTACATATATTAAATATTTCATTCATTACAGGCTTTGTGTGCGACACGGCAATTATTTTATATAATTCTACCATTTGATTAAAATCAAAGTGTAGATTACTTGGAAAATCTCATCATTCAGTCTGTTTTTTTTTGTTTTTTTTAGTTTTTTTTTTCTGTCACAAAAACAGCGTTTATAAAGTCTTATATCTCTATAAGTTAATTTTTTCGACGAATAACGACTTCGCTCTCTCATCTAACGTGGTTTCACAGCATCAAATGAAATTTACATTTTTGTTTGAATGAGGACTTGGTGTAGTTTTTCTTGTCATGGATTAATCAATAGATACAAGTATGCTGAAAAAAGATAAGGCTAATTTACGATGGAATCTAATGCGATTTACAAACGGACAAATCGATAGGAGATTCGGATAATTAACAGAGTTGTTTACTACCTGACCTACCTTATCGTCGGAAATGTGCAGCATAGCTGATCAAGATACAACAGACATTGATCTAATTTACTAAGTTACAGATCCATACAGTAAATCTGATATAACTTCTTCGTCTAAACAAGTATCGCGAACATTCTATGGCCATCGAGTTTCGTTTCGTCATTCAGAGAAACGTCCATAGTTCTTACAGTCACACAAGGACTGTAAGAATTCGTAGAAGACAATGAGTCTGTCGTTATGTTAAATTCATGTTAAACACAACAAAAGATGTAGTGTTACCAGTAGCTGTTTTCAATGACAAGTAGAAATATGAAGACATGCGTTTCAGACTCGGTTCACTACGACAAACAGTAAGTAGACCATCTTTCAGAGGATGACATTTCTCTTCTTCGAACTTCTGAGGAGAAAGTATCTCTTTAGGTTCAGTTGGCAACACATCTCGTGTTCATTCCACTTTAAAGCAACATTGCTTTTCAGTGATGCCAAACATATTTACGTGTAAAATGGATGAAACCTAATCACCCAACTTGTACCACTTTCCTGAGTTAGTATATATACGCTTCAAACACCGTTTCCTGTCTAGAATGCATCTTTTGCCTTTCAATATACAACTTTTATTTAGTAACTCTTTACTCTTTACTCTTTTACTTGTTTCAGCCATTTGACTGTGGCTCCACTGAGAGTGAGTACCTATTGTGGAACAGATTTTCCTAAGTTATAAACATTATAGAGTCAAAGGAAAACTCTTGTGATTTGGCGCACTATCATTTGAAGTGATTTCAAATATTTGATTACATATGCTTCAGTACTCGATATAATGTGATACAATGTGTCTTCCATATGTACAGCGATTCTGTTGTTCTACTGTTTACAAATGTTACATATCTTGAGCAAATAAGGTTTTTACCTTATTTGTAGATGCCTCTTGTGTACTCGGAAGTAGGGAGAAGGGAAGGTTATTATCATAAGCATATCGTCAATATACAAGAGTGCATAGCTGGGCAGCGGTGTACACTAGAGGTAATAAAACTCAGAACAGTGTGGTGTCACAACATAACACTGTTCGATTACAATGGTGATATCTAACTGAATCTTTCGATCCAAAAGATTGTTTGTGAGTGTATATATGTATGTATGTGTTTTTGACGCAGGGCAAATTTCTTGGTACCATCTCTGCATAAGAAGATTTTGGGTCCTTCTTAAACCTACGCCTTTGTCAACGATTTATCATTTGGCAACATATATGCTAGCCAATTACATTTGCATTCATCTAGCTTGAATATATCTTCTTTTTTATTTAGCTTTTTTATATGACACTTTCTATAATCGATACTTGGACTATAACTGACCTAAACACTTTTCTCTTAAAGATATTGAGACACTTGTAGATAAAAAAGCAATATTAACTTATTAAGTCAAGAAAAATGTTCATACTATTTTGGGCAGTAACACTGGAGAGTAGGTAACACCAGACGATTTTACGTTTTCTGTGTTAAATCATTTTCTTTGTGTTTTGGTAGACTATTCATTTTATATTTTTGCTTCATCATTGTTAAGAATATCTATTAAATTCGTTAAGAAAAGACGCAGTCTGCTGTGAAATGAAAGTTCTAATAATTCTAATTACAATACTTGAGATTATTGTCGTAAAATAATAACGCAACAGTAGTACTTACCAAAAGAATAATAGCTTTAAATAATGGTCGATTTTTGTGTAAGTGCAATAATTTCTTTAATTGTACACTTTGAAGTTACTTATTCATAAAAGCTATTCAATTCGATGGCTTTCACTAAAATTTCGAATTATTCTTGTGATAGAATGTGGTATGATTTAGCTAAGTGATTCCGAGAACTAATCTCACTCTATCTCCTAGGGTTTTTGATGTTTTCATATAGATTATATTGGTTTTAAATATTGACACAAGTACAACAATTTCAGGGGACAGGTAAGTCGATTACATCGACCCCAGTTCTCAACTGGTACTTATTTTATCGATACCTAAAGGGATTGAAGGCAAAGTTGACCTCGATGGAATTTGAACCCAGCACGTAAAGACGGATGAATTGCTGCCAAGCAGTTTTGCCCGGTGTGCAAACGATTCTGCTCGCTCGCCATCTAATTGAGTTATATTAGTTGGCTCATAAAAATCATCATGAGAATATAATTAATTTCAACATAAAAACGTTTATTTTAAACGTTTGTTTTAGAAGGATATTACAAAGAAATTATACTTATCGCAAACACACGCTTTTAACAAAACTAAATAGGAAAATACAAATGCAAATATAATCGAACCTTTTGACATGATGGAGGGTCCTTCGTTTTCATAGAAATGAACTTATCGAAGTAGTGTATAGAGAGAGAATGATGGTAGCCTAAAACACTAGCCAATTATTACTGTTGAGTGACTCGAAGATGAAGAGTTTCTCAAACAGACTAAATCATCTCTAAGAATTACTACTTACAACATCTAATATGCTGCTTCCTTTTCAAGACAACGAGGCTCTGAAGTGATGTGAGAGAGATTTGGTTGTTGTTTTCACAGACGGAGTAACCAGTTACTTACTCCATAGTTGTCGAGAAAATGTTATCTGCCATACGGAATACTGAGAAATATCAACAAAGTGAATGAAGGTGGACTATGAAGATCTAGGTAGACAATATATTTCTGACAAAGTACTCATGTCTATGAATGATAAATTTGAACGTAAACATAAGGCGTATAGTTTACGGAATGGTAAGAATATTTGCAGAAGTCTGCTTTAAGATCACATGATCCAACTTTCAAGATTTACAATTCCTTAATATCGGTTTACATCAATCCACCGGAAAATACTACCTACACCGGAAGGCGAGAGAACTACGAACTTATACGAAGCAAGTTAACCATGCTCCAAGTATCACAAGGAAATGAATTGAAACCATAAGCGGAAGGAGCTCAGACATATCACATGATATAAGTAGATCAGATGAAGTGATTTTAATACTAAAATCATGTTTAAGAAATAGTATGCACTGCGAAAATCTCAAATATCTGTATAAACTGCAAACCATTAATGAACACGAAAACGAAAGGAACTAATACATCGTTCAGTTTACCACACCATAAGGAAGAAGTTAAAATCAATTATCACAACAAATATTTAACATTGATTAAGAAACGTAATTTACTAGGCATGACTATAACAAAATATTTAATTACATCATACTCGTTGGCGTATGAATTTCAAATATTAGTTATAGTAGTGTAGTTTCAGTATCATAAAACCATAATGTATACGTAGGATGGTCTTCCTTGAAAATATTCTCCGTTAGAATATTAATGTATCTATCTTATTAAAGATGAATAGAGTTTCCAATACTATATTCTTATGAAAGAAATACTAGTATAGCGACTTAACCGAAAGACATGTTACCAACTAACTTATTTGGTAAAGGTTACATCATGCTAATGTCCACAACGCTTATGAACAGTAAGTAGTGAAGTACACTTGTAGCATTTACGGAAAATAGGAAAAATTTGTTTCTTTTTTATTATTTAAGTTCTCAAATAATGTAAAAAGTTTGTTTTCAATTATCAGTAAATTACATAAACTCTATAAGACGTATTCTGTATTTCGACATCTGCTTGGGAAGTTTCTCAGACTCTACTACATAAATATATCTATGGACATGTATGTTAATCTCTGCAAAAATGAATTAGGTATATGTGTTTCTGCGTTTTTATATTTGTATGTATGTAAAAATGCGATTGTGTGTGTTTGTTCTTTTGTTCAAGTTCTATCATGTAGTTATTCTATTCTAATATAATTCTATAGTTATAAAACCTTTCAATAGTTGGTGCGATATGATGCCTTCAGAGGAAATGGCAGATATTAATTCAAAAAGGAAATGATTAATAATGCAATGTTTAAGACTAAATTGCTGCTCTTGTCCAAGAAGGATGGTGATTCCGGTTGGCAGAGCGTTTTTCGATTTGATTGCAGGAATGGACGCCAGATCCTCAGATATTGATCTCAGTAAATGTGATAGGATTCCATTAAGAAGGCGGAAGTCGCCAGTTAATGGTGTGAAGTTATTTGAAATAACTTGATTACAGTATTTAAAAGAAAATGGTGGGCCTCTAGTTACTTATGACGTATGAAGAAACTTGTACGTTTAGAGGATGGTGTGAATATTTTGTACTATATATATATACTGGTGTGTTAGATAATTCTGGCTATTGGATGTTAAGTTGGAAGTTAGTCAAGTAATGTGCAGCATTATTTGGTTACATAGTATGATGTTATAGATTGTGGAAAGACGTTTTACAGACTGCATTACTGAGAGATTTTGAAACAATGTTCCATAATTGTTTAATGAATCAGAGTTCAGTAGTGTATTGGATAATGTATGTTGGGTCATTCTTATTAGCTTTTAAACGGATATATTTCAATGATTAACCGATTAACGGTTAGGATATTAAGATATAAAAAGCCAGTTTTACGTTCAGGATTTCTTAACTAACGCGAGTGCTATACTCTGACTACTACAATTGTATATGGATCGCAAAAATGCCAGTTCCTCTGCCTCAATAGAGACTATGTTTTGGTATATTTCACAGCTCAGAATTTCTGCATGCATTAATTCCAGTTTTCCTTGCTAATAACTGGGGTGGGGTCTAAAGTGACATCTGACTGCTCGTAGAAGATTTCAAATGAAACGAGTAGCGACTCCTCTTGAAAATGGACAGAATTTGGCATCGTGATGTTATGAGTTACCTGTAGAAAATAAGTTTATCCCCCTAGGACATTCATGCTGACATGTTTGCTACATTAGGGGATGATGATCCAGCTTCATCGGGGAAAATAAGGACAGCTGAATTTAGGACGGGAAGTTTGGGTCTTGAACATGACCCAAAGTCTGGATGCTCCTGCCACTGCTACTACTGGTGTAAACATTGACCGTGTTCACTATCTAGTAATGGATGACATGCGATTGACAATAAATCAAATAGCCAATGTTATTAGCATATCCTATGAGAGAGTTGAGAATATTAGAATATTAAGAAGCTGGCAGAATCCTCTGCGTATTGGAAAATGATTGGAAAGTTGGCAGATGGGAAGAGACTCCTAAAATGTAGTACATTGATATTTTCGCAGAAAATGCAGTTCCTCAAATATGGTTTTAGTAATCAGATGTACACATATTTACCAAGCATAATAAGGAAATGAGCCTTAAACAATAGCGGATGGAGGTTAGATTATGTATGTCTATATTAAAACCATGTTTTGTAACAGATTTATAGTATATTGCAATTTGAGTATTAGAGAAAAGGGACAGAATGTGTTTTACTTCCAAGGTCTGGAGGCAGAAGCAGTGCTCCTGACATTTTCAGTCCCTCCTACACTGTCATTAATGTAGGATCAATGATAGTGAAACGAACAATGTTAAATCAGCACCCGCAAAAGAGAAACATGTGAAGAGAGGGATTATTAAAGGGGCGGTTTTTGTTACTTTTTGTTTTCGTTAAGAAAGCATTGTGTGTATTGTTTAGTTTAGAATGTACGAGATATCTGGATAAAACGGAGATGAGGATAAAAGAGAAGTGTAGGATTGGAATCCCTCGGAAGAGGTTGCATAATCCCAGACAGCTCCGTGATGTAGAGACCAGCTGTATAAATGAATAAATATTTTAAGTTTATGGAATGATATTAATGTAGGGGTGATACGGTATTTTGTAGTTTGATACAAGAACGTAATTCGACAGTGTGAGAAATACTTTTAGGGAAGATGATTAGAAATGATGTGTTGGAGAAATGATGGAGTAGGAAAATAATCTATTCAGGAATAATATAATTGTAGTGTGATAACGTTGGAAGGCTGGCTTGGCGAGTCAATGGGATGCAGGAAATCAACTGAAATGCGGAGGTCAACATGTATCTTCTCGTCAGAACTACTACAAGTATATGATAAAGATATTTATCCCACAAACAGTTCACTTCATCTATTTGTAAATCACAACCACAGAATATGACAAACCCGGTTCTCCACATAAAACTTTAATAAGAACTGTAAGCTTTTTTATTTTTTTTGGTTACTACGCCTGCTCGGTAATTCAGCTTGGTAAGACGCCGGGCTGGCAGAATCGATAGCACACCGAGTAAAATGATTAACAGTATTTTTTCCGTTTTTACGTTCTGAGTTCAAATTCCACCTTGGTCGACTTAGCCTTTCATCCTTTCAGGGGCGATAAAATAAGTAATAATTGATGACTGGTATTGATGTAATCGACTTATCCTGTCACCTGAATTTTTTGGCCCTGTGCTAAAATTTGAAACCAATATTCCAGCTTCACTGTAATTCGAACTCTTCCTGCTCCATTTCCACTCTCCTCTTCAAATGTCCCCTCCTCCTCCTTACAGTTTTTCCTCACCAAAATAACATTTACCATTTACTAACCTTCCCGTCTTACAAATTCCTACTGTATGCCGACCCCTCTTTCACTTCGTTTTATGTCACTTTTTCCTCTTACAGTTTTACTTCCACTTAATATTTAAACGAACCATGAAACCGAATCATGCACTACATTACTTTAACTAATTAACCCCCAACACACACTTCAACTGACAGGATCCTCTAACGCACCAATTAATATATTCATATCATCAGTAATTCGTGCTATTCTTATACTATCCTCCTTGCTACATTGATGAGACAACTGAAGATATCAATCACAATGTCAAGACCAACACTTCTTATACATGCGGGTTAAACACTTTGGTCACATTCCGATATAAGAATCAACGTTTTAAGGTAACCATTCAGACAGAAAGTGTTGAAAGCAATCATACAAAACTAAGAAAGCAATCCTACGCATTGCATATTTCATCTGTTTTTACGCTTGAAATCAATAGCAACTCATGACCATGCAGGCTTTCAGTTGCAGCATATGTTACGTAACTGGATTTTCCGTCGGAGGCGACGGTGAGGGTTCCGTTATTCAATCAAGTTAATTAATCATTGAATTAGCATATAAGTGGATGAGTATTCCTCAAACAAGTGTGCCATGAAGGCATCTTCTGATAGAGGCACTATGATACAAAATGATACAAAATGATATGTACAACTCATCGAATGCCCATCTACAGAGATTCCTAGTACTCAATGCCACACAAAGTGGAGGCGCATGGCTTAGTGGTTAGGGTGTCAGTATCATGATGGTAAGGTAGGTTTCGATTCCTGGACCGGGCGACGCGTTGTGTTCTTGAGCAAAACACTTCATTTCAAGTTGCTCCAGTCCACTCAGCTGGTAAAAATGAGTAACACTGCGATAGATTGGCGTCCCGTCCAGCTGGGGAACACATACGCCATAGAAACAGGGCCCATAAGCCTGGCTAGGCTTCGAAAGGGCGCATTTATTATTTTTTTATTACAATGCTACTCAAAAGGCGTTGGCTGTCCTAAGAGAATAGTGAAATACAACACTCGCCGAATAGAATAGAATCGAATAGAATCGAAACAGGGAACTCTCATTTTCGAAGGTTACAGACACCAGATACAATAACAATCATAATTAGAACTTCTTGATAAACCTAACTTGAATCTAAACTGCAGCAACAACGAAGATAACAGACTTTATCAAAGACTTCATGCGTATTTAAACACTACAGTACTGACATCCAGGTGCGAAACGCTATCGATACTCTTCTAAATCAGATTTTTTCTCTGTAGTAAAAACTTCAAACAAGTCTGAACTTTACTGTTTTCTTTGTCGTAAAATCTGGATTATTCTTGTGATGTAAGAAAACGTTCACTTCACTTTGAGTAAACGTTGTAAACCTGTCCGATTTCTATACATACAAAAGACCATTTTACTCTAATCCTTCTGTGTATTTTCTTGTTTTTCGAATTTTTCCCTTAAAAATGTTTCAAAGGCCACTGTTGTCCGCCTTCTCGTTTATCTACGAGTTTGAGGCAATTTTATTTGCTCTGCCTTCAAATTCCAATGTTATATACGAGTCCATTTTCTTGTCCACATTCGTTAATAACTTTAACAGTTGTGATGCTTCATGTAATAGCGACCTGGTACATATACTTACTTACGAACAGACGCTAGCACACACACACACTTATAGATGCATATGTATGTGCGTGTTCATGTGTGTGTGTGTGTGTGTGTATGTGTGTGTGTGAATGCAGTCATATACCCATATGTATATGACGATACGTTTATAATGTATAAGAACTGATTATAAATATCTTACTTTTCTCTCTCTCTCTCTCTCTTCCAATCTACCTATTTATCTATATTTGTGCATGTTAAATGTAAAATAAGTAATATATAATTTTATACATTTGTGTGTATATATAAAATGTATTTGCACTAGAAAGCACAACACGTAACCGAAAGTTAGGGCTGAATTAAGTCCAACATTCCACTCCTGTATCCAGAACGGTATCAACCAGACGACCGTGTAGTGTGCGGAATATGAGTAACTTAATAGTATTAATAGCTCATACAGAAAGTGCACTTGATATTTTAAGTTTTATAAAACATATCTATGTTTCGTAAAATGATCTGACATGATTACACTATCGTTTGGGGAAATTACATATTTTTCCAGAACCACTCATCAGTGTTTTGGGTAAACCATAGCCATCACTTAGCATCATTTACCATGCTCCCCCGTTGTTAGATGTCGACGTTTTCAAGACCAAACATGAGTAATCTCTCTATTCTCCTATCTTTCAATTGGATGAACACCATAGACGTAAGGGTTGAAAGGAGCAATGTATGTATCAAGTCTAAGCTAGAGCCCACTCTAAATCGAGTAGACTATAACTGCGTGCAATAAGTACTATGCTCAAGGGCGCAGTCCTACGTTAGCTCAAGAAATTGACCCACCGGTCTTGTTCGTGAGACTAATATCATACAGGCGCACACACGCACACACGTACACACACATGCACACACACACACCCACACAAATATATATATATATATGTATATGTGTGTGTGTGTGTGTGTGTGTGTGTGTGTGTGTTTGTGTATAGTTACAATTTACAAAAAAAAAACAAAAAAAATGAAGACGGGTGTGTAAAAAACAAACAGATGTATTAGTTTAACGCTCAAGAAGTGAGAATGTCTTTTACGTTTCGAGCCTACGCTCTTCAACAGACAGGAACACAGAAATAAACAGAGTGAGAAAATAGAAAATATATATATATATTTATACTTGTATATTTTTCAAATACATATGAAATGCAGTAAAGAGAATTTGCTTGCTTCTTTTGTATTTTATCTGTTACTTGTGAAAGAGACTGTGTCAGTGATCTTCGCAACCCCTCCTATGCTTTAAACAATGACACTGGAGCAGCTACATCGTTGTTGAAGAGTTACAAGTCGATTATCGGAGGAAGAGCACATCCATGGACAGAATTTTAGAGAACCGAAGTTCAGTGACGGAAGAAATATGCGTGATATGAGAAGAAAAAGCTAGTGAGCTGGCTGTTTATAAGTGAATCTGGGACACGAGCTTGGTCAACCCCGAAGATCAGGGTCTCTGTAACAGCAGCGAAAAAGGCAGTGCGCTGAAGAAGCATTTAGAGGGATACAAAGTTAAAACATCGTGTATATTTTGATTTGTATTTATGATTGAAATCATACCCAAGTCCATTGTAATTCTAGTGGAGTCTAGGATGTCCGTGTATAATATAAAAAGCTGTTAAATCAGTCTTCTAATGGAGATTTCAATAAAAGTTAATACTTGTGAGACCTGATGATTTTTCGGTACTAAAGTGGGAAACCAGCGTTTGAGACACAGTCTATCTTTGCAATGTTGAGAATGTTCATTCACTAGAAAATATCCATATTTTTAATGTTATCATTAAAAGCGGTGTATCCTTTTGTATATATTACTACAGAATAATAATGAAAACCTATTTTCTAATATGAAATTATTACTATAGAATTTGGTAACTGTATTCAAGCGAAATATTTTGGAAATGAAACAAAAGAGCCACAAGAATCCTTTCCTGCATATAATTCAAATTGAGCTGAAGAAGACAACATTAGCGTTGAATAAAGTTGCAGGGAGTATAAAATTGTCGTTGTTTAGCGAATACAGAAATAACAATATAAACCAACATGAAGTTTTGGCTGTTAAATAGTCTAATATATTCGTGGAAATTTATAGTTTCGAATATTTTAAAATAAATTACGTATTTTATCACTACAGCGAATATGAAACTATGAATATCTGTGTTGTAAAATGTGTATCTTTTTAAACTGAACTACACAGTGACTAAGATTTTAGGATAGTGGACCTCCTAACCACTGCATCGAGATTGTTAGCATTTTGAGACTTGTGGGTAAGTTAAAATATTTTTAAGTAAAGCTATGATATTAGTTTTAAAGTGGTTTCAGATAGGTTCCTGCGCTATAATGTAGGTGAACACAGAATTACGTATTAGTGATTAGATTGCATTGCGGTGGATATCTAGCCATGTATTTATAATCTTCATAGTTTTTGAGAAATATTTATTCATGACACCTTTTCAGGTGATAATTTCGTTCAAATAGTTAATGCCATGTACTTAAGATATGCAGCAGTGCCTAAGAAGTTTTAATATTCTTTGGAAGTTTAGGATGTGTGGTCTATAGTAAAGTATCTACAGTCGGAACGCAAACTAGGTTTACTAATTTTTTTTTTTTTAATCAGGAACTGACCACCTCGGCTTTGTGTATTTGAGGATTGGATAATATTTATATATTTAATATAGGAGACTTGGATGATACAAATAAAATGCGATAATAAAATATGGTTAAAAGTCTCGTATATTCTCACAAACATACTAGCTTCTTGAACGTGCTTAGAAGTTGAATAAGTTGTAATTAAAAGAAAAAAAGAAAAAGGGACGCGGCTCAGTCGATTGAGCGAAACGGCTGATTCTTTTCAGACACTGAAAAAGAAAACAAAACTGGGTTAGCTCTATAAAATTACAACAGCAACTATGACTGCAAGGAGGCGGATGTGAATATGATCTGGCAGCAATGTTCTAAAAGTGTTTTCGAAATGTCTAGTCTTGTAAGTTGCAAAATGTATGTTGATGATTCCTTGCAATAACATTATTCCATATATTATGGCAAATTATTATAAATAGCTTTAAGTCATACACATAATCAAATGTTATTTGTGCTATACAGTGGGGAAGTAGGAAAAATGCAAATTTAATAAGAATGGGAGTTGAAGTCGGAATGTCAAGAAATATAATTGATTTGTGTTAAGGATTCTGCCTTCTTTGATCCGATACAAAATGTTGTGAATTTTGAATAAGTAAGTATCTGCGCAGAATATATACCAGTTTATTGGTTTGAATGTTGGTAGAAGTAGCTATAAAGTTATTCAAAATAGTGTGTAAAGAAAATAAGCTGGGTGTAGACATGTCTAGGGAGCTCACTTTGTGGTCACCTTCGGCCAATACCTTGCGAGTGAACTTAGTAGATGGAAACTGCATGGAAGACTGTCTTATATGTGTGTGTGCGTGCGTTTGTATTTGTATGTATGTGGATGTGAGTACATATGTATGTACGTGTGCATGTGTGTGTATATGTGTGTGTATGTGTGTATGTGCTGTGTGAATTCGCATGTGTGTGTCTTTCTGTTTATGGCTTTCTCCTTCATCGTTTAACAAGTGGTGTTTGGCCACCTCCCGTAAACAAACGGTTCGGCAAAAGAGACCGTTAGAACAAGTAACACTAATGGCGTCGACATGTTCCGCCATCTTACTTGTTTCATTTATTTGATTGCAGCCATGCTGGAGTAGTACGTTGAAGAGTATTGCTCGACAAAATCGGCACGAGTTGGTATGTTTTAAAAGCCTGCTCTCTATTGACGAGGCCATAAACAAACCACCACAAGTTGTCAAGTGGTATTTGTGGGAACAAATACAGACTCAAGAAACACATCCACGCAAATACACACTCACAAAGCTTTGGTCAGCCCTGTACTATATAGAATGAATCAGCGCAATGCACAGCACTGGTGGACTTAACCTAAAACTATGCGTTTCAAAGCGAACTTCTTAATCTAAACAGCTATTACTGCAGTGAATTTTAATCTACTTTATCCATCTTGGAGTACAAAGATGTGATGTTGACATTCAGGTATTTCGACATTTTGGTATTGTTTATTATTTATGTAAATCTTCGTTTCTGCTCTGTTCTGAAAATTCATTTTCCAATATACTGATCTCTAAGAGCGGCGAACTGGCAGAATTTTTAGCAAGCCGGAAGAAATGCTTAGCAGTATTTCGTCCATCTTTACGTTCTGAGTTCAAATTCCGCCGAGGTTGACTTTGCCTTTCATCCTTTCGGGGTCGATTAAATTAAGTACCAGTTACGCACTGGAGTCGATGTAATCGACTTAATCTCTATGTCTGTCCTCTTTGACCCCCTCTGTCCTCAGCCCCCTGTGAGCAATAAAGAAATAAATATTCTGATCTCGAAACCTGTAGGGGCAAATAATAGGTGATTAAATCACTTCTGTAGTACTTGGGTGACCCTTAATTTGTTCACCGAAGAAAAATGGAATGAAAAAGAAACCTACTCGAAATTTGAATTTCTCCAGGCCACGCAGAAATTCTACGCCGAGTTTTTTTTCTTTCTACGAATGTCACTCTTTAAAATCCCTTACCTATTCTTGCCCAATCCCGTAGGAATTGACTTCTAAGTGGAGGCAACTGACCTGTATATGTTGGTCCCTAAAGAGTATAGTCACTGCCACTTTCTCCTATCCAGCAAGCAGCAACATATTCTTTTTTATATATATTTTCGTGATAATACAGTTCTATATTAAAGAGATGAGGAATTATGCACATTATTTACAATTGACGGATATTTTCCACATCTTGTTTGTTGTTAACACTACGTTTCGGATGATATACTCTCCAGCCTTCATCAAGTGTCTTGGGGAAATTTCGAACGGGGGTTCTCATTCCTAAGGTAATGTTCGATATTGTTATTATTATCATGATCATCATCATCATCATCATCATTATCATCATCATCATTATTATTATTATTATTATTATTATTATTATTATTATTATTATTATTATTATTATTATTATTATTATTGAGGTCACTGCCTGGAATCGAACTCGGAATCTTAGAGTTAGTAGCCTGCACCCTTAACCACTACGCCCACGGGCATATGGCGTAGTGTTTAAGAGCGCGGGCTACTAACCCCAAGATTCCGAGTTCGATTCCAGGCAGTGACCTCAATAATAATAATAATAGTAGTAATAATAATAATAATAAAAATAATAATAATAATAATAATAATAATAATAATAATAATGATAATAATAATGATAATAATAATAATAATAATAATGATAATAATAATAATAATAATAATAATAATAATAATAATAATAATAATAATAATAATAATAATAACAACAACAACAACATCGAAAAATACCCAGGTTCGAAATTTCCCCAAATAACATGTATTTTCTTGAGTCTTAGATATCATAAGGTCAGCTATCTGGCTTCTATGGCGTATAGCTGACAGAGATCACAATATTCCACTTGAAACAAACACCGGTCCGTTGTAGGAGCCGAGAAACTTTCAGAAGAATGGACAAGTCGCCTGTATCGATCACAGTTATTGATTGGTACTTTATTTTATCGAGCCCACGTGGAGTGACAGGAAAAATTGATTTTGATGGATTTGAACGCAAAAAGTATTTGAACATATGTCACTAAGTACTCTGTCCGCCTCGTGCGCGCTTCTACCAAGCCGCCGCCTTGGCAACAAAATGGTTGTAACTAAATAGCGTAGTGTATTTTTCATCTCAGTGTCTAGCGTGCTTGCAGTCTAGTTCCAAACATTTTGAAAAAATAATGTAACTATGTCTGGGATATCAGAAAATTAAATATTAAATATCATTCAGGTATAAGTCGTAACATAGGTCAATAATGAAATCATTTATTATTGAACACATTTCAAACTTCATTACTATTCAGCAGTACTCAGACCAAAAGTTAAAATTACCAGTAAAATTATTGCACGAGAGATAGTGAAGATGAACTATATATGGTCCATGTTACAGGGGTGAAAGCTTATATGTAAAATGCCAGTTAGTAGGTGTAGCGTTGCAGATGGTATGGCATAAGCAACTTGTAATGAACCCATCATGGGAAATTTAGTACATCAGTGTATCAATGAGAGAAAACTAGGTGAGGCTTAGATGTGACGTTAGTGTTTGTTAGTTTTTTGCTGATCCACTAATCTCGAAACCCCTATATGTAGTGGGGTGGGGTCATGGTCAGTCCTACTACCCAATTGGTCAGCTCTTATTCGAAAACAATGGCATGGTTCTGGTTCGTTGATGGCTATCAATTAAGTCAATGACCAGCAGAACAATAAACGAACAAAATTTAAAAAATAAAACAAAAATAAAACAAGTAAAACAACTACAACGACTACAACTATGGGATAAGAATCATATAGAACAAAATAAGAAAAGAATATAAACACGTAAATAGATAAATAAATAAAGTAATAAATAACTGTAGATACATACGTATGAATGTAAATAACAATAACAGTAATAATAATAATAATAATAATAATAATAATAATAATAATACAATCGTAACAACGGTAATGACAATAAAAATAATACAGGGTTGTTTCAGGCAAAATTTGCCTGGGGAATTCTAACGGTAGAGTTGTTAGTGAATGCAGATAATATTTTCTAGTATATGTCGGATAATTAGCGATTATTTTTGTAAACACATGCACAAAAATAAATAAACAAAAAACGTCGGGATAATAAACAGATCAGATAAGATAAAATAATAGTATATATATAAGAGTATTATCAGTACGATTTTAAACATCCCTAAATAATAACAACATCAACAATAATATAAGGGTGTTCTTTTTACTTTTAGTTTAGCGGGCTATCTATCGAAGGAGTGACTAATACGAGTGATTAATACGGGTGGATAGTATTTTTCTTTATAACATATCCAGGGTGTATGTTTAATCAGAGGGTATTTTAGGGATGTAGGAGGTGGATTTGGAATCTTTAGGCTGACGAAGGACAAATGAAGAATTCATAACCAAGGATAAAAAAAGGACCAGAATGGACAAGTGCTGATTGTTTTCATGGCCGTTGGATATTTAGGTGCTGTGCTTACTTGTAGATAGGCAGTGCTGAAACGTATACTAGTATGATATAGAATATTAAATATTGAAAGAGAGACAATGCATTAGAGTACTAATTACGTTTTTTCTTTTAAAAGGGTGCTAAATGAAAGGGTTGACATGGATGTGTATACGTTGGGGACGTCTAAAAGTATTATTTGGGTATAATTGGAGTGGGGTATCCCGTGCATTTTAATTAATTTAATATATTTAATAGTATAATACTGCTCCATTTTGGTCGTAGGGAAGAGATTATATCAATTCTACATACAATTAGGGGATGTTCGTGTTTAGATACAGGTATCAACTAGGGAATGTAAGCATCTATGGGTTTCGATGTATCAGGTAGTTGAGCTACAATATATATAGTTGTGCGATCTGCGATAGCTGACTCCGGTTTCTTTCGTTACTCTGGTGTATGTATCGTAATTTTTCTACGTGGTTTGTATATCTTTGAGTAAATGCAAAGAAAATAGCCATTTCTTCAATGAGGCTTGCATTAATGGCAAATATTATTGGAGATAGTATTCATTACCCGGCGCAATGAATGGATAAGCCCCCATGCCAACGCGTCTTAGTTCGACACCATGTTGTATGTATGTATATATGTATAAATGATGCATGTATGTATGTATGTATGTATGTGTGTATGTATGTATGCATGTATGTATGTATGTATGCATGTATGTATGTTTGCGGTTCGGAAAAATAGTAGTGCATGTTGAGGAAGTCATAGATCCGTTAAAGTTTTTCGATCTTTTCTCATTACACAAAATGTCTGGTGAATGTATGTGTCTTTAAGCATAAGAAAAGTGATAAATAATATTCATAACACTGTTCTAAAATAGTTCACAACGATTCGTATATTGCTATGTGTTACTCAAACTAAAACTTCTCACATTTCGAAATAATCTCTATGCATATCAACAGAAAAAATTGCTGAATGTCTGTTGCGCATCAGAGTTTAATAGCTTATTCTAAAATTCTGCACTTGAAGTAATAATTCTTATACACATTAAATAAATGTTCTTTAGAAAGCGAAGATATACCGCACAGACAAGCCGTATGCATTTCAGTTACTGAGTATACCTGTTATTTATGTTGCTCGAAACTAGATTTAAAAATTGATACAAATTAAGATATATTCATCATAGGTTGGTTCAGCAAGTTTGAGACTAAACAACAACCACAACAGCAACTAAAATAATACCAACAACAACAAAAACAACAACAACAACAACAATAATAATAATAATAATAATAATAATAATAATAATAATAATAATAATAATAATAATAATAATAATAATACGACTCATGTACTGAGAAGAGTTAACTGGAACGACACAT
>NC_142931.1:136335572-136345572 GCF_046866305.1 Octopus bimaculoides | reverse complement strand
ACGGCTGGAATGCAATTCCCCATTGACGTGATTGTTAAGATGAGACATACAATTAAACAAGACATGAAAAATGAAATTCTTCATTCTCTTCTTCCACTATTACTTCAAGCATAAATATTTCAGTATCCTTATAAAATCAACATTACGATAAATTTCTATTAGAAGCTTGTTATTTGAAATAAATTAATACACTTGGCACTTAGTATACGCAATCATCCAAGTTGATTTTCTTTAAAAGCATTCCGGTAGATTTCTTGACAAACTATTGCTATTTTCCTTATGTAAGAAATCAATTAAAAAAAACGTAAGCAATCTTTATCATTTGTTTGTACTCTGTTTTATATTTTAGTACGTTGTAAATATTAAGCTGATAAAACAAACTTAATATTTCAACACTTGTCTTTCACTTCATAGGAAATATCCAACATCAATGTATCTGTCCGCCATACCTTCTCCACCTCTCTCTCTCTCTCTCTCTTTTCTATGTTCTCTAAATGTATTTTGTTTTATGTGCGTACTTGTCAGAAATACAACAAAGAGGTTACGCAGCAAATAGCTTCTGACGTAAGATTTCATTGACTTGGCAGCCTCTTTTCATTGACTGTTACCGTAAGTACAGTAACAATTCGCAATTTTGTAGCATCTATGGATTTATCATGGGTTTTAGTAACGTTTCTTCTTTTCTTTATACTTACTCTTCCTCTGTTATTTCATCAATTTATTTGCTTGTGTCATTCTTTCTTTATAAAACTACACATATCTCTTTGTATTTCCCTTACATATATTCCACATTATTTCAATCAGTTTGTTTTTATAATAACAGACACAAATAGCTGTGACAGCTTTGTAGTAGGATTTTTAACCATCCTACAGAGATAACTGACTTTCACAGTTCCAGGAGCTTTTAACACTAAAGCCATTATTATTTCGGTGAAAGGAAATGACAGTTATCCAAAACCCCAACACACCTCTTCCAGAATCAACTACATCCATGAAAACTGAACAAACGAAGTTTTAGTCTTAATCCTGTCAATTGGAGAAGGAAAAGAAACTTATTCAATGCACAGAGAATTATTTTTTTTTTTAGAATTGTGCCATACCAATCAGGCATTAACGAAAATATCACTTTCTCCGAAATTTTAGTGAAAGGATTGCATTTACGAAATAAGAACAGGATTCATTGAATGTTAATGTGACAAATTATTTATACTACTAATTTTCAGGCGATTGAAATTTATATCCGAATCGTTGCAACAATACAATTGAAATTTGTGGTATAGATTTACGTATAAACCATAGGATACCTATCAGTCAAAGATAAGTAAATTTTGTTTACCATAAATGACAAAAGATTTATTTGCCAAACAAAAGTTATTACAATATTGAAGCCGGTAAAACTTTACAGATCTTGTACAATAAATGACTAGGAAGAAATCAACCGCAAATCCTTAATACGAGTAATCTGCAGCTTACATATACAAAAGTAGTTTGTATGTGTACGGAGAATAACAATATCTAGGTTTGGCACAAAATTGTAGAGAAGTGATTTGGTCAAATAGTTGCTTACATATAAATACACACACACACACACACACACACACGTGCGCACCCCCCCACACACACACGTACATCATCCCTTCCTCACATTGTCTCTCTCGTTCTCTCCACCTCTCTCTCTCTCTCTCTCTCTCTCTCTCTCTCTCTCTCTCTCGCCCAGCATCTTAAAGGATTTCAATTTTGATCAACTGCTGACGATCAGCAGGTATTCAGCGGGTATGCGGGCCAGTTAATAACCCTTTCTACTAAAGGCACAAGGCCTGAAATTTAGAGGAGAGGGTACTAGTCGATTACATCGCCCCCTTCCAGTGTTTCACTGGTACTTAATTTATCGACCCCAAAAGGATGAAAGGCAAAGTCGACCGGGCGGAATTTGAACTCGGAATGTAGCGATGGGTGAAATACCGCTAGGCATTTCGTCTAGCGTGCTCACGATTCTGCCAGCTCGCTGCCTTAAGGCCAGTTAATAACGAAGCCTCCAAGACGTTGCTCACTTTACAAAAAATAACAACCAAATCTCACTCAAACCTCATCTTCCAAAAAGATTCGTTAATTATTTACAGCTTAAATGCTTTCTACAATCATTACCCTCAACCATATTTGTCCTGGGCTACGGAACACCAACAGTTGCTCCCATATACGGAAACATGTTACTGCGTGTTACATATATTGTCGACTATACTTTTTAACAAATTCCATCCAGTGAAGATTTCTACAGATTCACGTGGCAGTATGATGTAATCGCTGGCCTAACAAGGCGAGTTGTCAATCTTTCACGCTCTTACCTCGTCTCTATCCAGTGGTGTCACACAATCAATGAGTGATATTTGTGCTATAAACAGGAAGAGGAGGAGGAGAAGAAGTGGAGGAAAGGAAGGGGAGTAACAGAAGAGGAGGAGAAGGAGGGACAGCAGTGGAGAAGGAGATAGTGATGGTGATGGTGGTCATCGAGGAGGAGGATGGGGAGGAGTATGTGCTAGAGGAGGTGATGGCGGTGGTATTAGTTGAGGAGTGGATAGGAGAGATCGGGTTGGATGATGGGGAGATGCTGAAGCATTTCGACTGCCGAACTCTTCAGATGTACTTCACTCTTTAAGTTTAAGAAGCGTGTTATTTTTTTCTCTGTTGAAATGAATTTCTACACTCTTCTAATGAATATATGAGTACTGAGGTCGATCTAATCGACTGGCCCCTTCCCACAAAATTTCGGGCCTTGTACCTAGAGTATGAAAGATATCGAAGAAACTTTTCTGTCATTACGTTGATTACTATTATAACTGTCGTTACTACTACTGGTCGACCAGGAGTTCCCAACCAATTTTTGTCAATGGACACCGTTGAATGTTATTATAATTTATTGGTCCCCTATAATCATTATACGTTTAAGAAATTCATATTATTCTTTTATGATTAAAAATTGTCAAGCAGTCATTTGATTGCGGCCATACTGAGGCACCAGCTTGAAAGGTTTTAGTCGAAGAAATAAAAACCATGACTTTTTTTTTTTAACCTGGTATTCATTCTATCGGTCCCTTCCGCCGAACCGCTAAACTACGAGGGCGTAAAACACTCCAACACCGGTTGTCAAGCGGTGGTGGAGGGTAAACACAGACACAAACAAACACACACACACACACACACACACACACATAAACATATATATATATATGATGGGTTTCTTACAGTTTTCGTCTACCAAATCCACTCACGAGGCTTTGGTCAGCCCGAAGTTATAGTAGAAGACACTTGCCCGAGGTGCGATGCAATGGAACTGAACCTGGAACCATGGAGTTCGGAAACAAGCTTCTTACCATACAGCCACGCCTGAATAAAAAAAAAAAATTGTGAAAATATTTTGTGTATTCTAGAAGTATAAGCAATCTTTTGTACATAAATTTTAACAACAAAATCTTATGTGGACCCCATTTGAGAAGCATTGCGTTAGTTAGACACATCTATCCCAAGACGTGTTCTTGCGCTTCAGACACAATAGGACACACGGATTGATCATATCAGTCTCATTGAGACAGCCAAATCAATGAAGACTGCGTCTCCTCCCCTTGCCCGGACTGAATAATTGTAAAAAGTCCGTACTAACCAATAATGTGATTGATATAGAGAAATAGAGATATGAAGATTCAATTGTCTTTGAAATATTCCTTTCGTTTACTTTCCTTACAGACATTTTCACCCAATACCATTTACATAATTTTACCAATGTAGAAAATTTATCAATATGTAAACATGATGTTTTTGTTTCGTTTTTTTTTGTTGTGGCTTCTTTTTAGCAATTTTTTTTTCTCTATTCAGTCTGTCTTTTTTCCTCCTCTTTCTATCTTTTACTCACGCATAGACAAGTATACAATTATACAGCCTGATGGGCAAATAAATCTAATCATCTCCTAAAAAAAAAACAACAAATGAAATAAAATAAATAAAACATACTAATGAATAATACAATTACGTGAAATAAATCACGATTTACATAGAAACTGCTTCGGCAACCAACGGCAGATAAGATTAGAAACTTTAACTAAAGCAACGCAACCAATCAACGACTACGTCGATCTATCCGTAACAAAGTGAACATCGATATAGTATAATAAACATATACATATATACATACAGAGAAAGGCAAGAAAAATAAATCAGAGAATACATACACACACACTCACATCTATATGAGAAAACGAGAAATAATTCAAATTGATTCTTCATTGATTTAATGTATATAACATAATACTGACGTTGCTATATTGAAGAAACTTTCCTGTCACTACGTTGATTATTATCATAATTGTCGTTACTACTACTACTACTACTACTGCTACTGCTACTACTACTACTACTACTACTGCTGCTGCTGCTGCTGCTGCTGCCACTACCACTATAATTATTATTGTTATAATGGTTAATATTATTATCAAAGCAGCGAGCAGGCAGAAACGTTAGCACTCCGAGCGGTATTTCGTCTGTCTTTACGTTCTGAGTTCAAATTCTGCAGAGGCCGACTTTGCCTTTCATCCTCTCGGGGTTGATGAATTAAGTACCAGTTCCATACTGATGTCGATCTAATCGACTGGCCCCTTCCCCCAAAATTTCGGGCCTTGTGCCATGTGTAGGAAAGATATTGAAGAAACATTGATTTTATGCATATAACATAATACTGACGTTGCTATATTGAAGAAACTTTCCTGTCACTACGTTTATTATTATCATAATTGTCGCTACTACTACTACTACTACTACTACTACTATAATTATTATTGTTATAATGGTTATTATTATCAAAGAAGCGAGTCGGGAGAAACGTTAGTACGCCGGGCGATAATGCGTAACGGTATTTCGTCTGTCTTTACGTTCTGAGTTCAAATTCTGCCAAGGTCGACTTTCGGAGGGGAGGAGGGGGAAGGAGAAGAGGGAAGGGAAGGGGAGGGAAGGAGTGGGCAGAAGAAAGAGAGGAGGAAAAGAAGGAACTGGAAGAGGGGAAGAGGAGGAGGAGGATGGGGAGTGGTATGGGCTAGAGATGGTGATGCTGGTCGTATTAGTTGAGGAGTGCATAGGAGAAATCGGGGTGGATGAAGGGGAGGTGAGGAAGCATTTCGACTGCTGAACTCTTCAGATGTACTTCACTCTGTAAGTTTAAGAATCGTTGTTATTTTTTCTTCGTTCAAATGAACTCCTACACTCTTCAAATGGCCATTTTGTTGCACAACTACGACGCCGGAGAAGTTGCCGTGCTTTTCTTCTCTCACATTTCTCTGGGACTATTTTTTTTTAATTTCTGAATTTTTTTTTAATTTCTGAATTTTTTTTTTCTTTTTTCTCTTTCAAAAATTGTTTCAATTCCTGCAATGTTGAGAATCGGTCACGAAGAATTTGGTGAAAAGAGAGATTGTCTCCGAAAGATTTTCCTTCAATGGAAACAAGTTTTCAAGGATAACGATTTCCGTTCAGGATTTCAGGAGTGACACTAAACAAAATCACTAACAACTTATTTAACAACAGCATATCAAGCAACAGCAACAACAACAAATCGAGTACAACCTTCACCGCCAACAACAACAAGATTATCAACACCAACGAAAGAGAAACATGGAAACAAAACTAGCAAATGGGGAAGAAAGATAGAGAGAAAAAGGAAAGAAGAAAAAGGAAAAAATGAAAAACGAAAACAAAGGAAAAATCGAAAGAAAATTAACAGCTACAATGCCCTTCTCAATACGCGTGATGAACCAGTTAAGACAATCTTTTGCACTTCCTGCATGGATGGTAAGCGAGGGACCATCGTCGAATAATTATTAGTTCTTATTGTTGTCATTATTATTCCTTCCTAACACAGTGTAGGTAAAAATACACCGGAATCTTCAGTCATCTGTCAAGTCACAGGAAGGACCTTAATTATTACTAGCATTATTATTATCATTATTATTATTATTATTATTATTATTATTATTATTATCATCATCATTATTATCATCATCATCATCATCATCAACATCATCATCATCATTATTATTATCATTATTATTATTATTATTATCGTTCTTAAACCATGAGGTTAAAAGCGGTTTAGCTGAATTACAATCCGGTTTTAATTTCCGCCGCCAATAATTACCTTCGCTAATATCCCTGTTGCTTGAGAAAATTTCATTCACTTAATGTAAATTAATGACTGAATCAGAAATAACCCTTACTATCCTTTCATACTCCCTCATCATTATCATGGTTGTCTCTTCCTTCCGTCCATGCAGGGCTTATAAAACATGTTTAAAGCTACGTACCACCTTTCATGTAATCAACTTAAACTCCTTCTATAATATTCCGCCTCATAATACACAATCAATTAGAATATGTATTATAAACAGCATTACGTTCTCCACATTATAATATGGGAGTCTCACGACCATCAATTTAATAAAAGTTACTGTCATTAAACAGTGACGAAATTATGTTGTTTAGTGACCGGAACTGAAAGTTGCGCTTAAATTATGAACTATAAACTTTGTGAAGTAAAATCGAAAGCGAAAGTGAAAATAAAAGAGCGTGGGATTGAGTGAATGGAATAGAAATCTAGCTAGAAATAAAAGGGATTATTTAATAAGGGAAGAGAACAGGAGAGAAATAAAAAAGATAGTAGGTGTTACCATGTGGTGAATAGTTAGACAAAGACACGGAATCGGAAAATACTACTTACATACGCTGTCATATGACTGACTGTGACATGTGTCAATGAGTATGCGAACAGAGAAGTGAAACAAAATACGTTTAGGTTTTTTGTTATGTTATGTTTATATTCAGAAGTTTAAGAAAGCCTAGCCAGGTTCATGGGCCCGGATTCTATGGCGTATGTGTCCCCCCCCCCCAGCTGGACAGGACGCCAGTCCATCGCAACATTACTCAAGAAACAGGAAGAAAGAGTGAGAAAATGTTGGGGCGATAGAGTACAACAGGGGTCGTCACCACCCTCTGCCGGAGCCTCGTGGAGCTTTAGGTGTTTTCGCTCAATAAACACACACAAAGCCTGGTCTGGGAATCGAAACCGCGATATTCCGACCTCGAGTCCGCTGCCCTAACCACTGGGCCATCGCACCTCCGTTGCATATCTAGACACACACACACACACACACACACACACACACACACACACACATATATATATATATATATATATATATATATATATATATATATATATATGATAAACTTTTGGAAACTTTTACCGATGTTTACAGTTCCAGTGATGGATTGGATCTGTAGTCTTCGAATTAGCTTTCTCCTTTCTGGTTTTGAGAAGGTTAATTTCTCAAGACTAGTATTTAGGCTTTGTGTTGCATATCCCAGGGCTCCAATAATTACAGGTATGGATCTGAACTTGTATATGTATGCATGCATGTATGTATATTAGTTACTTTACGTCACCCATAAATTAGTGGTTTTTTAACGAAGGGAAATATTCAATATGTCCCTGCCTCAAAGAACAAGTCCTAGGGGTCGATTGGTTCGACCAAAACCGTTCAACGCTGTGTCCCAGTATGACCTCTTTCCAATGTCTGCAACAAATAAAGAATAAAAAATAAACTTTTCTATTCCTAAATCTAAATACATTGATTTAAACTGATTTAATATATGAAAAAATTAGATCAGACATTATGCGAATGATGGAGAAGTTTCATAGTTAAAGTTCCGTTTTTTTTTATTTGTAATTCATTCATTTTACTTTTGTTTTACAAAAAAGTATGTTGCTTCGATAGAGATACATAAAGTGCATGATTAAATGAAAAATGAGCTTCACTTCCACAGTTCATTTTTATCTGTACAACACAGCTTTTAAAAATCGTGTAAACTCATTTACCTCAGTTTACATCATGCATCAAAATGAAACAAATCTGAAAAATCAATTATTAATTTATTTTCTTCGTCAAATACACCTTTTTATTTATTTGCTTGCTTCTCTGTTTATGCATTTTGCTAATTTATTTAGGATCAATATTATATTCTGATTACTTTTTAGTTTATCCGTGCGCATTTTTTTATATCAGTAATGATGTTAAATTAGGCTAAAAAAGCTTTGCTGTGTTTTGCGTGTGTGCGTCTAATTTAATACTTTAAACAACAGCTGTTGTTAATGTTGTTTAGCCCCAGGTCATCACGCATCAAGCAGATTTGCTTTTAAATTTTATATTATAAAATTAATTTAGATGGTCAGTTGAGACGATTGATATTAAAAACCCTCACTTGCAATGTCTTCTTTATAATCCGGTGATAGAAGTTCAAATCTTTCCTTTAATCTACATTTAAAGAATAGCCGCCACACCAACGAGAAAGGAGGCGGGGGGTGCAACCAACAGCTGTTGTTGTCAGGAATCCGACAGAAGTGAATTCAAAAATCCAATCTTCCCTGATGCTATTGTGCAAATATAATCAATTTTATATACCACTACGAGATATGCAATTTGTACGGCGACCATCTTTGACACTCACATAACATGCATCTAATACAGCAAATATGGTAACACAACAGCAAAGGAAAAGTAACAGCTGTACAGTTAATTTCGTAATGTCAGCAGCAGCGTGGGTGGTGCTAAATTTAAACTAAAAGCAATAGTAAAAGCAGTTGCAGCTCTTGCTGTTACTCTTGTTTTTTATGTTCATAGTATCATTAAAATTCTTTATCTAAATGTCAGTTCTGATCAAGCAGATCCACGGTCAAAGGATTCCCTCGTGTCTAATTTTCAGACGTCACCCAAGTGATAATCACGTGGGCGACGTTATCTTTCCTTCCGTTTTTAAGATGCTAGCATATGATATGAGTGTTTTAGCTGCAATTTTTAATAAGTGGAGGGACAACAGAGTCTTCTTTGTGTGTCCAACCATTAGGATCTTACGATGTGACAGCAGGTTTATAGCAGTAAATGGTTTTAAATTTCGGCATTAATTTAGAGAAGTTGGTTAATCGATTATAACCATCCCTTTACTCAACTGGTAGATATTGCATCGACCCGAAAAGTCATAGTCGTTGGAATTTGAACTCAGAACGTAAAACGCCAGAAGAGATGCTGCTACGTATGAAGTCCGATGGTCTAAAGATCCTGCCAAGTCACATCTTTCAATAACAGTAACAATGATCTTTTCTACTCTCGGCACAAGGCCCGAAATTTTGGTTGGAGAGGGCCAGACGATTAGATCGACCCCAATACGCAACTGGTACTTAATTTATCGCCCCCAAAAGGTTGAAAGGCGAAGTCGACCTCGGAGGAATTTGAACATAAAGACAGGCGAAATACCGCCAAGCATTTCGTCCGGCGCGCTAATGCCTCTACCAGCTCTCCACCTTATAATAATAACAATAATGCCAGCTAAACTATGAGGTAAGTCTGGGCATTATTTTGACAAAGGGTAGACTCAATTGCGTTTAATTCTAAGGCTCACAGTGTATAAAAATTTCAAAGTTGGTGTTACCCACGTTGTTATTAGATTGTTGAAATGGTTTCTAGAGAAGGGGTTAGAGGCGCTGTCAGTCCTCACGAAAGTAGTCGCGAAAAATATTACAAATTTCAGCAATATCGTCGAAAAAGGGTTTCGACAATATTGTAGGTTGGTGGAAAATGTAAGAAAAAAGTTCAAGCTGAGTTAAATTGGGTGGTTCACCATTTTTCTCAGCAGTGTGATGCTGCTGCACTGCAAGATACCTGTACTTCTCAATAGTCAAGCCTACCTTACTGTAAGTAGCTGAAAATAGGTGATAGAAGTGATTTTATATTGGGTCGTGAAGTTAAGGCGACGACCTGACAGAAACGTTAGCACGCCGAGCGAAATGCCTACAGGTATTTCGTCTGTTTTTTTACGTTCAGAGTTCAAATTCCGCCGACGTCGACTTTGCTTTTCCTGCTTCCGGGTTCGATAAATTAAGTACCAGTTGCGTACTGGGGTGGATCTCATC
>NC_142931.1:136310572-136320572 GCF_046866305.1 Octopus bimaculoides | reverse complement strand
CACAAACAGTAACTGGAACAAATAAGATGTACAAATTCATTTGTCCACTTACACAGAATTATAGATATACTGAAGATTCTGATGGCGTTTACTAGAAACTGCTTTTGATAGTTCTCAATAGAGAAGTTTATTATTTTTTTATTGGCATTGAGAATCAATGTTGTTGCTTATCGGTATTGTTGTTATTTGCTGTTACACTATTTTGATACTGTTGTTTTGATGTCGTTGTCGTTGTTGTTGTTGTTGTTGTTATTTTTATTATTGTCATGATTATTAGCATTAGTATCACCATCACCATCATTATTATCATCTTCATCAACATCCTAATCATCGATAACATCATCCTCATCATCACTATCGTCATCATTATCATCATCTTCATTACCATACTAATCATTAACATCATTATCATCAACATAATCATCATCATCATCATCAACAGCATTATTATTATTATTATCATCATCATGATTATTATTATTATTATTATTATTATCTTGGTTATTTTTATTATTATTACTATTATCATCATCATTGTTATTATTATTATTATTATTATTATTATTATTATTATTATTATTATTATTATTACCATCATCATCACAATCATCATTACCGTCATAATTGTTATTATATTTTCTACGGTTTGATGCGAATTTCTACTGCACCACCAAGTGCACTTCCGCCTTCATGAGTTGGGTGCAAGCATTATTTTGCAGTTACTGAAATGTATTTTGCACGCTACATCCGTCTTGCATTGTTGTGGAATTCGCTTTGTTGTTTCTGATGTTACTTTATTATTTCATGTGATGTGTAATGCACGTTGTGCAATATGAGTTGTGATATTTTGCAATGATTGCATACTGTGTGCATTCTTGTGCGTGCATATGAGTGTGGGTGTGTGAGAGAGAGAGAAAGACAGAGAGACATAAAGAGAGAGTGAGAAAGATGTATTATGTAATCTCCAGGAAGAAGCACCCACGTTATTCAATCCGTCTTATATTCCATACATCCACGGATTTGATTTGCTTAAGCTTCCCTTTTGCTTTCAGAGTTTTGTTTTTTTAATTCTAAGTATACTTTTTAATTATTTAGATTCTTCTTTGTTTTTTGACTTGTGCCTGTTTTCAATTTGGTTTCAATAAACTGTGAAGCAGGCCTGGATTTTCTCAGCATTCTTATCAGAGAGTTTTACACAATGACAAAAAAGTAACTAGGATACACAGTCTCCTTGAAATATTCCCCTGCCTAAATTCATATTTTCTAAATTCATATTTTCGTTTGCGTATGTTAGTTCTGCTTCCCACGCACCTTTTCATTTTGACAGAAAGGTGTCTACCTTCTCATTGACTCCAAGCGTCCTAAGTCAAGAGTCCAAGAGCCAGCTGTTTGCAACCTCATCGTAAGCAACTCTTTTTGTTTATCCAGCCAACAGCTAAATTCTTCTTATTCATACTTCATTTATTATTATATTATAAATATACATCAGTATACATCCTCCTCTTGGCTTCTTCTTTTCTTTTTGCTGCTCTAGCAATAGATTCTCCTTTTCGAAAAGGCTATACAATTCATCTACTAAGAGGTCAGTTAATAATTTCCAGAGTTATGGACTCACTTCTTTCTTTTTTTTTACCCTTCAGTATCAGCACTGTCTTTCATTTTCTCATCGTCTTGGTGTTCCATTTTCTGCACAGTCAATAAGAAATGGCTGTATATTGTTATGTTTGACTGTGCAGTTTTTAACTCAGAAACGTTTAACACCACCTGGTCCGATGAGGCTTTCCAGTTTAGTAATTTAGTGTCTTATTAAGCCTCTTTTTCACTTTCTTATCCGTACTACTTTTACTGTTTTGCGCCATCATCCATTTCATTTTCAAATTTCCATAACCAGTCTGCTTCCATATTACGTCGAGCTTCTTTGGGCCAGGTTTTTAATCTAAACTTCCTTGCCTCTTCAGAATTTTGCACATCATTTTCATGATGTTCTTCCACATTGTTCAGCAGTTGGTAACATTTCCTTTCATTCCTTCTTAAAATAAACACATCAGATTTTTCATTTACAAAATCAAAGGAAGTTATGAGAAAAATATTCTTAAGAAAGTAATTGCTTTGGTGCTAATCGTTCTCAGATCGACAATGCTCTTCTCAGTGCACTTCTTGCGAGGAAGGTAAGCCGGAGACTTTTCTCAAATAATTTTTTGTTCCTTTTTTTTTACTATTCCAATCTCTCCTACAATCACTGGAATTGTAACCGCCTTGGCACGTTACATATCATCATTATTGTCGCTGTCGTCGTCGTCGTCGTCGTCATCAGTATCATCATCATCATCATCATCATCATTATTAATATATAACAACAACGACAACTACTATTACTACTACTACTACCAATACTTCTGCTGCTACTGCTGCTACTGCTATTACTACTACTATTACTACTACCTTGGCCTCTCCGAAAATTTCTTTCTCCAATGCATCATATTGATAACAATAGTGTTCCTTATAATTAAAACGTTTGTTGTTTTTTTCTTCTCTTCAAAGACATTGTTAACGGGCTGCGTTGACTAACCTGCAGTTAAAATATGCAGAAGAAATTGAATAAGAAGAGGTGTGTAGCATTATGCTAAAACGATATTGAAATGACATCATTGTTTTGAAATAAACATTGCTTTCTTAATGCTCTTTAATAAGAACTCGTACTTTACAACTAAGTCAATAAATGTTCGTCCAAAATAGAACGCTACGTGGTCATGCTGTGTTTACCAATATAATGCTATTTAAGGTTGCTGTCTTAATTGCTACGTTTATATCTCTGCTCATTAGGAATAACATATGTCCATTTCGGATCATTAATTTTTAGTAATGTTGTTTGTATAAGTGTTTCAGTCTACTCCCTGTATGAGTATAAACATTAACAACACTCAGACATCTCACATGATCTTCTTTATTATAGTCAAGTAGAGCTTTGGTATCCTCTAAGAGGAAGGTCACCTGATGAATATAAACCTAATTAATAGTCAAGAGAACTAAGGTTTTAAGCAATTATGCGTTGTCTATTAAACGATTATAATAGTATTTTTTGATGAATAGAAAGGTTTCAAAGTAATTAATATACTTGTATTTGTCGTTCATAAAAATTGCTAGAGTAATTGCATATATTACTTAAAAATTATCTTTCAGTAAATTATACCTAATACTGATTACATTAGAAAATATATTTCGGAAATTCCTAATTGTTGAAAAATAAAAGAGTATATTAATTTTGGAATCGTATAGGAGATCTCGGGGGATTACATACAGTAATTGTCAGAATTTTAAGAAAGGAAGCTGTATATGAATATATTTTTATTCCAAAAGATAGCCAGTAGTTGTAGGCACTTTGTCAAACGATTTTCTTTTTATATGAAGTGTCACATGAAGGCGGCGAGCTGGCAGAGTCGTTAGCAAACCGGGCGAAATGCTTGGCGGCATTTCCGTCCATCGTTACATTCTGAGTTGAAATTCCTCCGAGGTCGACTTTACCTTTCATCCTTTTGGGGTCGATAAATTAGGTAGCAGTTGAGCACTGGGTCGACATAACTGACTTAATTCCTCGCCCAAAATTGCTGGACTTGTACCAAAATTTGAAACCAATATGAATAGCTGTGTGTTTGCTTTTCTTAAAATAAAAGACTAAGAGTGGAAAAAGACATAGTTTGAAGGAGGTGTAAAATGTATTATTATTTATTCAACGAGAAGTCACTGGACTTAATTAAACCTTTCTCAACTGAATTATATTTAAAATTATATTTAAAAAAAAAGAAGATGAATGAGAAGTTTGCATGTTCAGGGGTCTCCACTGTAAATCAATAGGAAATGAAATTTAAAAGTATAGAAATATTTAAGTATTATAGAATAAAAATAAATGTCTCACTTATTTGTTTCAGTATTTCATGGTGTGTCACTGAAATACTGTTCCTTTATATCAAAATCATGTTTGTGTTTGAGTCACTACCATGTATTTTCAATAGAATTAGCATTGTAGTCTTTTGTCTAACATTGCAATTTCTACAGTGACTTATGAAAGAAAATAATGGCAATAGATACCAAATTATATAGTTTCTTGACACACATGCATATTTAACCGCTTCAACACCAAGAAAAAAGATCTCCACACACAAAAAATAAAGAGCTCATAGAATGAGAAGAATATACAACAAACATTATTAAGCAGAGAGAAATTCATGCTGACGTATTCTCATTTACTGAAAATTAAGTTACGGCAACTTCGTATATTGCAAACACTTGTACCGCTTCAGTTTATCTTAGATTGTCAGAGCAATTACTTCATATCAATTCAGAGTTTGCTATGACACGGGAGCTAAAAATATATAACTAGGACATTGTGATATTGTATTTTACTTCTAAATAATTACATATAAATGATTATCTATGTACAGCATCTTGAACATTTTTTCTCTGATTGTGCACTTCGATTATACGTCATCACTATTATTCATAAATATTTTTCAATATTTTCTTTAATAATAAATAATTAGCATGAAGTATAATTAACGAGAGGGTCGAAAACGAAGGCTATCTACAATAAAGCATAAGAGTATCTGATATATCTTGTTATTTCTGAGACGTGTGTCACGACTTATAGCCGGGACAAAAACTTTGGACAGTTGTGCAAAATAACTTCGGGGTTCTACTATTCAGAACTAGATTTCTTTGATAAATACTCAACAAAACTCGTCTTATGTGGTGTCTATACAAGACAGCTTTGTTTTCATGATGCTAAAAGTTCGTAAATTTCATAATGCTAGAATTTCGGAAACCCCTTTAGTATTTCAGAAGGGATCAATTTTCGTGTCTCATTTTTGTTGTTTACATGCATAAATCTTTCACTTGTAATCGTATCCTATCCTTTATCCGTAGCTCAATATTTAATATTATACAGTATTGTCCTTCATATATATAGATATGTTATCATAATATTTTGATTCGGGTTAGATTTAGTAACGTATATAGTGCCACGGACAACTTCGTTGTTAGCACTGCAATTTAGGTAAGTGTTTTCGTTATCTTCTAAACAGTTTTATCAATGTCTTTGACTTTTATTGTACTTAAGATATACAACTAAGGGAGTTTGAATGACGAACATAAGTATAAAGCAATAACAATTATGTGTCACTTACTGATAGTTATCTTTGCCACGAAATATATCGAGGACAAAAACTGCAATGGATATGCACAGCTGTTTTGGATTCATGCCAAACAAATCTAAACTTAACGCGAGACTGAACAGTAAAATCGGTTTATTTCCCCATTATTTACAGCTAGAATATTGTTTTCATATTTATAGTTTCCTTTAATATTTCTAGAAGATCTCAGTTTGCTTGTACTTGTTGGGCTTACTTTGTAGCTACACTTTTAAATGTGTCTGTGTGCGAGTGTACGCGCATGTGTACCAGGTGAGACAGACAGAGAGAGAGAGAATGTAGATAAATATGCCCGTTTATCAATAGACGGATTAGTGAGTAGGTAGATATTGATAGATAGATGTAAAAATAAAAGTAAAGAAAATTCAGTACGTTTCGTAGATTTATATTAAATAGTATCATCTCTTTCACACAGATTTAAATTACAATAAATTTCAAAGAAGTGAGAAAAGAACCCCTCTTCTTTAAAATGCTTCATCCCAATTTGCAAGCCTTTCATTACTACTACGCAATGCTGGTTTTTATTAAATTACGAGTTTACTTCGTTATCATAAGCTGAAAATAGACGGCTACAAATTCTCGAATAGTATTCAGTCAGACTGAAAGTTTACAGTGAAATCTGTGGCTGAAGACTGTGGCAATGTAGGTGGGCAACACTAGCCGCCTTTACTTTCATTCGAAATCCATGCATTAACAGTGTCTATGAATTTTATGCAGGTACCAATAAGGGTCCATGCAAGGAATTAGCAGCTAACGAATATCAGTTAGTCTCCTTGGTTTCAGTAAGTAAAATGTTCAGATCCCGAGGAAATGAAAGGAACTAGCAGTTAGTAAATGTGGAGTAAAACTTACGGTACAGCTAATTAGCTATTAACAGCTAATTGTTTGAATTTTCTAGATGTATCCAGGGGGGAAGAGCTGGAATGATGACAGCAGATGTTTCCTTACTAATGGATATTCAATTTTCTCTTAGAAATAGCTCCAATAAGTGTCTTCTCCATGCGAATAGTATAGCCTTTATGTTGATTATTATCAAGGCTTAATGACATGGAACATATGATCCACCACTAAGTGAATAAGACTGAACAGGCAGGAAAGTAGAGTTTCTTGTGTTTTTTAACCTTGTCTTGAATAAAGTATTTTTTTCTTCTTTTGAAACCTTTAAATGTAACGTCTGCATACTGCATGGTGGAATGAGAGATGACTGTTCTGTCCTTGCGTAGGTGGTTTGATTTTGGTGAGTAATTGGAGTGTAAGTTGTGTAGATGGATGATGTTATCGTATTCTAATAAGTGGTTTTGTCTTGCCAAGATTAACACATGTTAACATTAGGCCCATTAAAAATCTTGTCGAATTTATATATGCTTGGGACTTGTGGCCTAATTAAAGATAGATAGTTCCTAGATATATCCAGGGAGAGATCTAGATTCAATGGAGGAATTTAAGCAGGTGCTTCTTTTCGCGCTAACTCCCTTTTGGTATATTTACGGATTACTCTATATACATTAATCTCTCTGTAATGCCTTACGAGGTGTGAGTCTCGATCCGTGGAGAGCTTTAAGATTATTCTACTGATACCGATTAATGAAACATTGATTAAAGGCCAAGGGGGTTAGAGTTCTCCTCATTAGATTAACAATAGGGATAGAGTTTCTTTGGTTCAATTTCTAAAGTAATGTCCAGGAAGTTGAATGTGATTGGATATTAATGCATATACTAGAGATGATGATTATCATTACACAAGACATTTTAAAGACTCCTATTAGGTCTTCATCCAAAGTGTGCACATTCACTCTACATGAGTTTGTCAGAATTTAGTCTGTACATAACGTTGGGCTAAGTTTGATTGTGTGTTATTGAAGGTGCTGAAACTTTTCCGTTAACTATTTGCAACATGTGATTCCCTAGCTCATTTTTGTACGTCAAACTGACTTTGTATAAGCATACACGAACATTTTACAGTGATACTATATTAAAGCATTTGTAATGCGAAAGCATATTTTTGTATTTTTCCTTTCATATACATGCATAGAGACATATAATACAAATATTTATGTTCCGTCAAGAACTTCAAAAATAAATTTGCTTTATTCAAATATATCTAAATTGATATGTATAAAAATTTAGAGCATTTTCAACTAATTTTTATTATCTTTTAGATATATGTGTGTACGTACACACACACACATATACGCGCGCGCACACACACACACACACACACACACACACACACACACACACACACACACACATATATATATATATATATATATATATACAGGTGTGTGTGTGTGTCTGTTTTTGTAAATATACATATACATATATATCTGTATATATAAATATAAATAGGTATATGTGCATGTGCGTGTGTGTGTGTGTCAGTTTTTGTAAGCAAACATATACACACGCATCTGTGTATATATATATATATATATATATATATATATATATATATATATATATATATATATATATGTATGTATGTATGTATGTATGTATGTATGTACATATAAACATATATACTTGTATACATATAGACATACATATATATCTATATAAATATATATATTTATATGTACATATATATAATATGTGTGTGTGTGTTTGTGTGCCTGTGTGTGTGTGTCTGTGTGTGTGTGTGTGTGTGTGTGTGTGTGTGTGTGTGTGCAGTTTTCTATGACTATTTTATTTACAAATTCACGACTTGGCTATTATTTTTGTTATCACTCGTATATCGTTTTGCTTCTACATCCCTATGTACCATTACATTTATTCATAAAGTATGTATATATATATATATATATATATATATATATATATATATATATATATATACGTGTGTATATTAGTGTGTGTGTCTGTATGTCTGTACGTGTATATATATATATATATATGGGAGAATATACAAATAATAACAACAGACGAGGACAGGTGGTGTAAATAACAAAAGTAAATATTAGTATGACGCTCGGGAATACGGAAAGTCTTTGACGTTTCGAGCTACGCTCTTCAACAGAAAGAATACGGAGACAAGGAGAAAAACACGGAGAAAAAAAATTGAATAGTGTTCAGTCAACGGTCAATCATATATATATATATATTATTTATGTGCCTATACCTTCATGTTATAATATATATTTCGATATTAGTGTGTGTGTGACTGCGAGTATGTTCTGCGTTTTAAGTATTATAGTTATATCAACCTCTGTTTTAACGCTTTAGCTTTGTGCTTTGTACCTTGTCTTTCATTCTTAATTGTTTCTAACGTTTTAGTTTTTATACACATTCTATATTCTATTCCTGTATATTATAAAAATGTATTCCAATACTCTTCTTCGTGTGTAGTAAACGCTTCGGTCTATTAGATCCACTCTAATATGTGTGTGTGTGTGTGTTTGTGAGTGTTGAGTATGCGTATATGTGCATGTGTGAATATATTATAGGTATTTCTATATACATACATATATATATATATATATATATATATATATATATATATATATATATATATATATATATATATATATATATATATATATACATGCGCACACACAACACACATAAACAAACACACGCACATATTTATGTATCTCGCACTCTCTCTTTCTCTTTCTCTTTCTCTCTATCCCTCTCTTTATATGTATGACTGTGTTGTAAGAGGCTTGCTTCCCAAACCAAACACATGGTCTCGGGTTCAGTTCCACGTTGCAGAAACTTAGGCAAGTGTCTTCTAGTATAGCCCTGTGCCGACAAAATCCTAGTGAGTATATTTGGTATGTGGAAACTTAAAGAAGACTATAGTATATGCATCTACATGTGTGTGTGTGTGTGTGTGTGTGTGTGTGTGTGTGTGTGTGTATACTGTATGTGTCTTCAGGCTAGATTTGTTCTCCAACACTGCTTCTCAACCGCTGTTGGTTTCCTTATATCTCCGACACTTATCCGCTCAGCAAATAGAATGATTACTAGTCTTAGAAGTATGTAGTTGGGTCGACTTGTTCGTCTAAACCGTTGAAAGGGGTGCCCCAGGTTCCCACAATTCAGTGAGCAAAACAAGTACACACTAAAAAATATAGATAGGTATCTATCTATCTAGTTAACTACTGGCAGGTTTGGTTTTGCTTTTCTCTTGTTTTTTGTTCTGTGTGCCATAAATATCGCCATCCGTTAGAGAAAATTTTTTTAGTTTGGAATCAGTAGTTGACTGCTATTTCTAAATTTTCAGTATGCTGGAGAAGCAACTCAAGCTAATCCCAGTATATTTATGATTATAAATGGTTTTACCGATAAAGGTTTTTTCATACTGAACTACTTGGCAAAATTGTTAATTATTAATTTTATTACTAATTGACGATTCCCTGCCCTATATCTATATATCTAGTTAACTAGGTAGATAGATAGATAGATAGATAGATAGATAGATAGATAGATAGATAGATAGATAGATAGATAGATAGATATTTGCGCATTGTGCCTTTGTATCTGTGTGCACAGGCGTGTTTATGTGTGTGGATGTACGTGTACATGTGCTAAAACAGCGCTTGAATACGACCAATGAAATTAACTTGCCAGGACTTCAACACTTTATTGGCTAATAATTGCCTCATATCCTGTTAGTACTGACGTCTTTTCTTTAGACACTTGACTTCAATTTCGAAAACCAACATTGATGTAACAATTACATCACAACAGAATAACTAGGACTTAAAGAGCTTAAGTATATTATCAGATTCCACACCCAGTTTTTATCTACATCCTTTCGCCCCTTGAACTTCACTCATAATCTCTAACTAAGG